>NW_028261391.1:25588423-25741704 GCF_051295495.1 Thamnophis sirtalis
CAATTCTTTTCAAAGCTCAAGACCAGTTGCAGATTCTGAAACCAAAAACAAACCAAAAAGCCCACTAACAATTATAGCTTAGTTTACATTTGATCAAGCAGAAATATCAATTATGTGCAAGAAAATATGTTTTTCCTCTATGCAGTAGTTTCTTGGCACTTTCCTTTTCATTCTTTCTCAGTATCTCCACGCATTTCTTCAGCTTCCATTTAAATTTAACTACACTTTGGAGAAATTTTTTTTAGAGGAAATTACAGCTTGTGGTTTCTCACTGCCTTCTACTGTGGCAGGAAAATGCTACATGTCACTGAAAGCTCAAGACAAGAAAGTCCTGAGCCAGTGCCCTCTATAAATGCCCATGATGCTACTATTGCATGAAAACTCACATCAGAAAACTGATTTCATGGGCTTTTGTATAGCAGTCTGCTATGCTGTCATCTATTTATCTGCCAATGAAGCCAAACAAATGATACATACAACGGTGACACTGACAATTTGGACTTACCATCTGCACATTCCAAACAGGGCCAGGATGCTGTTGGTATGACCATACATGGAGCTTTCCTGTGGTCCATGAAACAGTAAGGGATGTGATATGTGGTAGAAACCTACATGCTCCAAGCTGAATTGTTTATCTCTTTTTTTTCCAGGTGGTGGAAAGCTCTCTGTATGTTTAACACTAGGAACAGTAATTCAGGCAACAAAATTAAAACATACCAATGGCTCATCTAACATTGTATGGTAAGACCGTGTAGGAAAAGTAGGTTTATAGGGCATTTCTAAAATCTAGAAAGACTGGGACATCATAGTCTTGGAAAGGATGCAGTTCTATAGGTGAGGTACCTGTCTAAACATTTAAGTGGCTTTTTTATTTTTACTGTGCCTATAACTAGTCAGTATCATTTAATGGGTGAAGGCATAATAATTTTAGCATCAAATGGTAGCTATAAACTGAATGCCAGAAACCAGTTCTAACTCATAAACAGAAAAGTTACTTTTATTGAGTACAACACATTTATAGAAAACATGTCCAGTACATACCTGACAACATCCTATTCTGTCAAAGAAGTTTGATTTAAACAAAATTATATTCTATCACAGAATATTGCTATTCTCTCACACAAAAATATTGCTATCCACTAAGGGAGATTTTAGGAGATATCCGTAACAGAAGATATAAATGAAGTACACATTTTAATTTTAATTTTCTAGATAAACTGATTTGTTCTCCTTTTTTAATTTATGCATGAAAGGTGATTGATTGATTCTTGTAAATTTCTTGAAAATAGAAAAATCCCAGAAAAAGAATGACATTTGTAGGAGTCACAACCAGAAATGAAGATTGTAGTATTTTATAAAACTGTGGGTAATGTGATATTTTTTTCTTCATCAAAGCATGAATGTACAGTACAGAAGTATTTAAAACAGACAAGAATATTATTTGGCAATGTGATATGGCAACATACATATAATGAAGGCATAAAAGTAAGTTATTAACATAGGCAAGCATGTATACAAACCTAGATCCAGGCATTTAGTGAAATTTGCACAATATCATATTGGGAAAAAACCTGGGAATAAAAACCGGGAATAAAATACACTGGAAATGTTTTGACTTAGGTTGAAAGTTTTTGTAATTGTAATCTTAATCACTTTGACAGTGTTCAAGAAATGATGAACTAGAGCCAATTTTTGCAGAAAATCTTCTTTTTGATGAAACACTCATCAATAGATTTTGAATCAGCTATAGAGCTCTCAGTATTTTCTTCTAAACAACCTCCCTGAGTTCTCACTCTTCCATTCAACGAACTATCATTTGTGCACAAACAATAAGAGAATTCCAGTTTCCTTTCACTTGCCATCATTAATTTTTAATTCAGCCTATTTCCTCTGCAGTTTAGGAAAACAAGGTTACATAAAATCTCATAGGTATTTTTTCTTTCCAACATACCAGTTTTAACAGATTTAACAGATTAACAGAGTTGGAAGGGACCTTATAGGTCATCTAGTCCAACCCCCCAGTCAAGCAGGAGATGCTACACCATTTCTGACAAATGGCAGTCCAATTTCTTCTTGAAAGTCTCAAGTGATGACGCCCCCACAACTTCGGAAGGCAAGCTGTTCCATTGGTTGATTGTTCTTACTGTCAGAAAATTCCTCCTTATTTCTAGGTTGAATTTCTCCTCGGTCAGTTTCCATCCATTATTCTTTGTTTGGCCTTCTGATGCTTTGAAAAATAGCTTGACCCCTCTCTGTGGCAGCCCGTCAAATATTGGAACACTGCTATTATGTCTCCCCTGGTCCTTCTCTTCACTAGACTAGCCATGCCCTGTAACTGTTCTTCATATGTCCAGTCCCCCAATCATCCTGGTTGCTCTTCTCTGCACTTTTTCTAGGTTCTCAACATCTTTTTTTTATAGTGGGTGCTATACTCTAGGTGTGGTCTTACTAGAGCTTACTAGTTTGTCAGGTAATACTTCTAACACTCACAATTTTTTCATCACAATGAAACAATCTTTTCATCACAACACATTTCTGCTCATATTTTTTTCTTAATATATTATTGCATATTGTTTGAACAGTGCATAGTGTTGTTTCAATTGTGTTTCAGTTTGGGTGGTCCTCAGATGATGCAACTTGGGACCAAAGGATCTAATTCTATGCCATGTACAAAGTGCTGTCATTTTCTGCTAAGGCTAAACAAATTTATATGCAGGTATACTTACAAACCATTACAGAATTGACTATGATATAAGCTAGATCAGGACCTGCTTTTATAATTCAACTGCTTCTGGCCTTTGAGAAATCTTAAAGAAATTTGTGTAGTTACACAGAAATGCAAACATCCAACTACTATCATACCACAGACTTAACAACAATTTACGTGTGGACGTTGTGGTCTTTCTTGTTTTTTAAAAGGCCACTAAATATCATTTTCCTTTACTTAGAAATAATTTGTCAAGAATAGATGTAGATTTTATCTTATCGACAGTATAATTTATATTTTATTGTGTTTGGTTTTTAAGATGTCTCTCTTGGAGTTTTTGGTGTTGCATTTATCTCATATGATCAAATTGGCCTTTTTCCAGATCTCTTATTTTAATGGATTTGGTTAATTAGGTAAAAACTCTGAGATATAAGCTCACAGGACTTGATTAGTAAAGATAGCTCACCTGTTCCCCAGTTCATTTAGGCATCTATTATCACAAGTGGTATATGGCCTCATATTTAACCAATTTAATCCACGATATTTACCAGGTGTTTTTGCAAAGACACAATTAAATGTCTTCCCATCATAGGTTAGAAATATTCCAGGGTATACTGTTACAAAGAATTTGCCTTATAATAACAGAAGTAGAATTGGTGCACATACTTTGTGGTTTGTGGGTTGCATATTGATCTAATTAAAAAATGTAGGTCTCCGATAGATTGTACACCTGGATAGTCAGTGAACAACAGTTTTGGCAACATACAGCTTTCCCAGAAAGATGTGTGGATTGCAGCGGTGGGATACGACCACTACGCCCCAGTATGGGTGTACTGGTGCCTTCTGGGAGCACCAGGTACCGTTCCAGTATGGTGCTCGGGGGGGCCATCTGCCCGCCCAATCTCCTTACAGCTATTTGAGGTGATCATGGCATTTGCGCATGCTCACGCCTGCGTGATGCTCCGCCGAGCAGCTGGACCATCGTGGGCAGTGGGTACACATGCATATGCTGTGCACGTGCACGTGGTGGGCGCCCGGCCCCGTTGCACCATACTGGTTGCATGGGATTCGGAACCCACCACTGCTTTGACAGTAGCCAAATTTTTGGTTGCCATGATTAGATGTAGGAAGAAACTATTTGCTGAACGACTTGTTTTCCTTGAAAGGTCAAAATATATGCTGTTTTCTTTCTTTATTATTATTCTTGGGTTCCTTGACTATAATAAACTTTCATTCAATCATTCATCTTGTATTCACATTCTGTAGTTGCAGGTATCAGAAAAGGGAGATAACATTTTGAAAAAAATAATCTGTGGACTAAATATAAATAAATTTCCTGGTACTAAAGGAAATGTCAGCCCTTATCTCTGTTTCACTGAGAATGTTCAATATTCTCCTTTTCCTGTAAAAACATCCATTCATAAAATACTAATAATTATTTTAAAATGGTAGCATTATTTTTTTTTACGGGCAAGTATACAGGCTATAAACATAAGGAACTTTGCCCAGCATGTGTCCATGCACGTAGTCACAAACACTGTCTCACATATACACCGTTCTACTCGTTTTCTGAGGACCATAAATCCCCCCAAAAAATCAGAGATATACCATCATTTGCCAAAAGTAGATTATATGATAAATAATGAAAAATAATAAGGAGCTGTAAGGTTCTTAAAAGCTCTTTGTGGATGCAGATCATGTTCTGTTGTGTCATGCTGATTTCCTCAGGGAGTGATTTCCCCATGGCTGTTAGGCAAAGGCCTATTTTGTGAATGATCACACAGGGAAAAGAAAAGTAGCAACAGAGTCACAGTTGCCATAGAGATGGCAAGCTTTTCCACCACTGTATCTTCTATTTTTGCAGAAGATAGGACCACCTTTTCAAAACACCTATAAAGGAAAACAGACAGAAGCAACTGAGTTTTTATAGCTGGCTCCTAGGCAAATTTTCTTTGAAAACAGCTATGGTCAGTTCTGGATGGGATTTCAGCTTATTTCTTGTTAAGCAACCTTATAACCATGCTATTTCTATTCATGGAAAATTCACCAAGTATGACCTAATTTTCCACATATTTTCCCCCTCTCTAGCTTGCTTTCCTTTACTTCCATTTCAGGCCACAGAATTCAATAGGATTAATTCAGAAGTCACTGGGCATAAAATAAAATGTTTCACCTATATATCGAAGATACGTGGCCTGAGATTCCAAGGTATAGATCTAGAAAACCTTGAATTACTGCAACTAGAATTGTAAAGTTCCTAAAAATTGCCGCATAGTGGTATTAATAGCTTATAGTTAAAATGAAATAACATCAAATCAACCATATATTGGAGAGAAACCAATATAGCATCTTTTCTGCTCTTAATCTACTTTTTTAAAACTTTTTTTTACAGAAAGTGTATATTGCCACATCTCTCAAAGGCCCAATATAATCCCAGCTATATTGCACTTTTCACATTTTCTATGCTTACTCAGAAAGCAGGTCTACTGCACAAAATTAGTACCTCCACATATTGATGCCGAAAACTGCAGCCGTTTTTTGCTTTCATAGCTTGTTTATTTAGAAGTCTGATATTGTGTTCTGTTCATAGCTACTCGGAAATTGCCACCAGAAATTCCCTAGGAGGAATATGAATGTATATGTTTGTACAGTATGCATGTGTGTGTGTGTCTGTCTGTCTGTGTGTACTGTAATATACCCTCCATTCCATGAAATGTATTTCCAAGCAAGTATGCCTTGGACTGCAGCATACTGAGTCACAATGAGTTTCACTCTTGTAATACACAACAGACAAAAGTGTATAATTTATTTCTGGCCCTCTCTTTCTCCGTTTGTGTTTTCAGAAAGAAAAGTAGAAAAAGAAAAAACAGCCTTATATTTCATACTTGCATCATCATTATTTTCAAAAAAGAGGGGAAAAAATCCAAGGGCAAGAACATTAACCACAGTGAAAGCCATTAACGATAAGTTTCACTAGCTTATTCACTCAGTCCCCCAAGCATAATTATGCATGCATTAAAGCAATGCCTGCCTTTTGGCTTTTGTTGTGTCATCTTATCTTATTTCTTTAATAGAATCATTTCTTTCTCACCCTTAGGGGCTTTCTCTCTCTCTCTCTCTCTCTCTCTCTCTCTCTCTCTCTCTCTCTCTCTCTCTCTCTCTCTCTCTATCTGCTTTTACTCATAAGAGACAGCACCAAGTTAGCTTCCGAAGTTGGTAGTGCTATGCCCACTGTATAAATGCCAAAATCATTCATTATTTTCTTTTGTGGGTTTTTTTTTTTGGCTCTTCTGCATGCCCTCAAATCTTTTTGGATGAATCATAAACCAAACCTCCTACTTTAAGCAACTGTTGGGGTGTTTTTATTTTTTTCCCCCTTGTATCTATGTTGTTTAAATTGCTCAGAAAAAGAAATCTTTCATGGTTCAGGATGAGAGATCTTTATAAATAATTATTTTAATGTGCCCTAGTTATACATAGGTTTTTTGGAATGGTTTACCTTCAGAAGTTGTGGGTACCTCATCATGGGAGGCTTTTAAAAGAGTTTAGACAACCATTTTTTATGAAATGGTATAGGGTGTACTGCTTCAGCAGGCAATTGGAATAGAAGACCTCCAAGGTACCTTCCAAGTCTGTTATTCTGTTAGCCTTAGCACCAGTTCCAGATCAAAATTCCAATCTGGTGGCTAGTAAATTTGGTCACAGTTTCTACCCCGTCTTCATAACAGAGGTAGTTCTTGAGGAACAAATCATGAAGTTAACTAATCATGAGGCAAAAAGCATTTAAAGATTAATTAATTTTTAAATAGTATCTGAGTAAAGGATATCTTTCAAAACTCAAGGTAACAGCAAAAATGTTTATGTCAATTGTTTTAAGCACAGTCCTAGCTTCAGTTCTGATGTCCCATCCCTTGTGATATAGACATATTGAAACTTATGCCATAAATCCTTTAATCGCTTAGTGCTTACATTTGTCCTGTAGACAGTTACTGCAGAAGCGCCAGGACTTGTTTCTGGGAAAGCAGATAGGTGATTAGTCTAGCACCTGGCTGAGAAGAATTTTTCTCATTCTTCAGCTCCTCTGTGTACATTACCTCTTGGCAACACGTTGGCAGTTCAATGTAAGGGTGAAGAAAAAAAAAACCAGGGCAGAAAAACAAACTCTACTGCCCTACAACTGAGGAATGGTATAAATAAAACAAAAACAGAAACATAACTTTCTCTCTAGCACAACTCTAGAAGAAAAATGAGATTCCCACCCAGCTTCCTAAAAAACATGCAATAGGCACCTACAAAGGAAGCTGTGGAAATTGTACATAAAAAGGCTACTATATGGATTAAAAGTGTTAAACACTACCAAAAGAAATTAAAGAGTGCAGAATAAAGAGTGCAGAGGTATTAGAGTTGTGATGGCGAACCTATGGCATGCATGCCACAGATGGCATGCAGAGTCCTCTCTGTAGGCACACGGGCCATCACCCCAGCTCAGCTGCACTGCGCATATGCATGCGCCTCATTCCAGCCAACTGGTTTTTGGGTCTCTGCTGTGCACGTGTGGGGCTGAGGCGCATGCAGATGTGCACGCATGCCTAGGAGGGCAGGAAGAGTGTGTGTGGGGTTGCATGTGCATGCATGGGGGAGCATGGATGTGTGTTTTTGTGAACATATGTGTGGAGGTGGGATGCACATGGGGAGTCAGGTGTACATGAATGAGGGGTGGGGCGTGTGGCATGTATGCGCGCTGTTGCATACATGCATGCTTTCTGTACATGATGACAAAAAAGTTAGTCATCACTGTATTAGAGGCATATAATGGCATATAAGTTATACTTGGGTTTTATAGTCAGTCTTGAGGGGAGAAACAGAACATTCTCTAAAAGTTCATAAATGCTAAGAATTTCACATTCTTGACATATTTTCACCGTAGCATGTCTCTGAGAAGATGTATTCATTGACTCAAGTATGAGGAGTCTGAACATTTATTTTTGGAAACACTGCTATTAATCATTTCAGCTACTCTGGAGTATTTGTTCTCAATAGGCATGTGTTAAATCTGCTAGCAGTGTTCTGTTTTTACTGTCCCTGATCCTGCCCTGTGAGATTCCATGGAAGACACAAGTATAATTCATTGTAATACAATGGCTATATGTTACTTGATTTATCATCATATTTCTTCAGTTTAAAGCAACAGTTTACAACCAGGGACTGCTGCTGCTGCTGCTCATATATTTCCATTTTATTATTATTTGGGGAAATCAAGGTTGTATCTGTAGAATCCCCTTTCATTTTATTCACAACAATGATCTTCAGGCCTGAGAGAGAGAGAATGATTGTCCCCAAATCACCATGGTGAATGGGTGAGCTCCATGTTTTAATGAGGACACAATCTCAAATCTCCTTTGATCAGGTCCAAGGTATTAACTCTTGCATTAATGTTTAAATTATCAAACTCTCTATGGAGAGTCACAATCATATGGGTCATGGTTGTCCCAAAGGTGTTTTTCAAAAGGCAACTGAACTTTGTTTGCTTTTCCTTGAAGTGATGTTACTTCTCATCCAAGAAGCTTCTTCAGTTTTTACTGCAATAAAGGCAGATCTGAAAAAGCTTCTTGGATAAGAAGCGAAATATCTTCAAGGAAAAACAAAAAGTCCAGTTGCCTTTTGAAAAAGCACCTTTGGTGCTTTTCTTTGGTGCTGTTCTTTTTAGCATCTAGTCTTTTTAGAACCATCATCTCAAAAATGTTTACAAAATTCAAGGTGTGTGTGTGTGTGTGTGTGTGTATGTATGTATGTATGTATGTATGTATGTGTGTATATATATGTGTGTGTATATGTGTGTGTGTGTGTGTGTATTATATATATGTTGTATTTGTGCTGATAAATAAATAAAGGGAGACTAGTATAGATCTATTTCAAGCTATTTAGCTCTCATCAGCTAGCCATACCCTTACTGGGATTCGAACCTGTTCTGTATTGCATCTTAGGCAGATGTGTTAACCATTAAGCCACAGAGTTCGATTCCTTATCAGCATATATATATATGTTTTCTGAAGTTTTTGCGGGTGTTAGTATGTAGGTCTTTGGTTATTCGGGTTTTGTCACCAAGACAATGTTACGCCCAAATATGGGAGGAAGCAGACTGCTTCCATTCTCTGTCTATTGGCTCGTCACAAGAGACCATCATGACAGAAACCCAATATTTTTACTGTTGCCTTTGTTACATTTGTGTTGTATTTGTGCTGATAAATAAATTTATCAGCATAAATACAACATATATATATATATATATATATATATATATATATATATATATATATATATATATATATATATATATATATATATATATATATATATATATATATATATATATATATATATATATATATATATATATATATGCCATTTTCAGCTGTAGGTGCACTGTCTCCTGGGCTGTGTAATCTGGAAATTATATGTTGTTGATTGCAAACAATTTTTTGAATTTCAATAAGTCACCGTCTTCATTCCTGAAATCTCTTTATCTTAGATATTCTTCATAATGACATTGCTTTTAAAACAATTAAATAATTCTTAAAATTAGCATGTATTAATTATTCATTCTAAAAGTGTAATGTATACAAGATTTATATAAGTGTTTATAGGTAATAGCTTTGTTATGTTCATTATGAAATATTATTTTAATTATGAGAGCATCTCTGACAGTAATGCTTGCCAAGGACTGAAAGCAATGTGTACAAATTATTTTGGTCTTCAAACAACTGTTCACACATGCAGTACAGAGGGTCAACATTTCATACAGAGGGATAATCAGTATTTACCCTTTTAAGAACAATCTTGCTTTTATTCTGGGAGGGCAGCCAAATGAGAAGTTATACAGATTGTCTATAACTCAATGAGACAAGGGATGAAAGAGAGACAGAGAAAGACAGACAGGCAGAGAGAGACAGAGAGAGAGAGAAAGAGAAAGAGAGAGGGAGGGAGGGAGAGAAGGAAGGAAGGAAGGAAACATTTCACATCTTTTTAATTCAGATTTAATGTAAGATGTACTTGGTACACCTTACTTTCTAATAACTCAATCTACAGTTAGGTGAGTTTTATGAAGGAATCTATCCTTTTAGGAAGCAGCTTTCTGAAATAGGAACTATCTGACAGTGTGTTATAGTTTACAGCTTTCAGCTGAAAATAGGGCATTGTGGTTTAAAGTAAATATTTAGAATTACTCAAGCTTACTATTATCGGTTTGAAGTAAAGTTCAGTAATGTTATGACTAGAACTACACCCATATTTCCAAAGATTTTGAACTCCTCGCTTGAAATAGTTCCCACAATTCACAGGACATTAGAATGTATTTTACTTTCAAAATGTTCATTCTTCCCAAATATACCCAAATTAAAACATATATTTGCCATTATTTTTCTCATTAAAAATATATTGAATATAACACTTGTCTCATCTGGTCCTATATTTGTAGAACTCTATAAATATCCTTTCTTCATGTGGAAGAAATGTTGGTACTCATTTGTTGCTATGCATGGTTTAATCAACTAGATTATTTTGGCTATCTACCATATGAGGTGAAATATCAAAATCCAAATAATATGTTTTTAGCAATTAGGAAAACTATAAAGCCACTACTGTCTGGCTTTTTTGGCCTGTTGATCCATTATTTTAATGTTAACATAAGGCATTTCATTTTGTTTTTCTACTTTTCTTCCAAAACTTGAACGATTCTTTATTATGTACAAACTTTATGTCATCAGGACTCACATCACTGAAGCTTCATTCTACTTGGCTATCCCTTGGGCTGACTTCCCCATAAAGATATCATCTGTCTCTAATAGAATAACTTGGATGGAAGGCAGATAGCCAAAGCATGGTGAAAGTATCTCTTCAGTAACAACTTGCTCTACTCTCCAGGCTAGTTTCTTCTCCTCATGAGAATTTCATATTTGATGCTGAAGAAAAATCCAATTGTTAGCCCATTTGATCATATATCAGATCCAGTCCAACTGAATATCAAACAGGAGAATCTTGTTCTTCTCAGGCAACAAATACCACAGATCAGCTCTACCTCATCATGTAACAGTAGGGGACCTTGAATATGAAAATATCAGTGGAATATACAAAAGTATTTTCACTACTCTGCAATGAATGGATCATTAGAAGTTAACCCAATTCAAAATAATTCTGACTGTTTGTAATAGCAGGATCAAAAAAGAGTGGTAGACATCACTTCTTATGAGTTGGAAGGTACTTGCACCTGAAAGGAAAGTACTATGGGCTAGAAGAATGATGTAACTTTCCACAGCAGTAGAATAATCAATGCTCTCTGCATGAACCTAGCATTTATTAAAGTAGAACATTTGCCTTCAATCTGTTATTTTTCTCTAATAATGTTAATATTGCCATTTTGTCTACAACACTTTTATTCACATCCAACTACTTTGAGAGTGTGCATAACATAAAGTTTTGCCTTGTGGCAGATAAACTAATGATAAATCATTCTGCACTAATAGATGTGGGATTTTTTGATGTTTGTAAATGTTTATTCAATTTTATTTTAAGAAAATGTTTTAAGATGTGCTAAGCATCTCCTCTGGTTTATACATATTTTCTCGTTGGCCCACCTATGGAATAAAATACTGATTATAGAAATAGATTATAGAATAATAATCTAGATTATATTATAGAATAGAACTCATCATGGAATTATGGGTTTATATTGCATAGTTTATTTTTCTCATGCTATGTCCTTGCTGACCTCTCTCAAATGGAATAAGGGGGAGAGATAAATATTCAGAGTAAAAACAATATTCAAATCATGATGCCATATACATTTTAATTTCTCCTTTAATTTGTTCTAATAAGAGGAACCATATTAGCTGGTAATACTCAGCTCTTGATCCTGGGATGAGTATTTTAAGTAATTGAGTACATATAGAGAAGATTATCTTTAAATACAGAATTCTTTGAATACAGAATTATTAATCACTTTTATAGCTGAAAAAAAGTACCATAGTCTATTATGGTTACAATGGCCAGGCCACACAATAGGAAGGCAAATGACTATACACAATATTAATTAATTGCCTGTAGTGTCTAATAATACAGCTTCATTGGATTGGGATCCAAGTAACAACACACTTTTCTTTACACATTTGTGACTTGACCTCAAATTTCTGAATTGCCTTCTCTTCAGTGCAGTTGCCATTTTCCATTTCTCCCAAACATAATTGGCTGTTGTATAAGCCTTTCAGGGAATGGTTAATTCCCCTGTCTCTCGCTCTGCAAAACTTCAGTGGAAACATTGCATGATCTTGGGAAATCTTGTTGCCTGAGTGCTTAGTATGTATACAAACTGTCTTAGATTACATACCCTTAAATAGGAAAAAAATAAACATTTGATTAGCTTCCTGTAGTAGTCTTATGTAGCTTTTTCCAATGTAGTCCCTGATCAATCCAATGGCTTGCAATTCTCATAATTTGCCTATAAAGGTCGGCTTTCTGTATTTCTTCAGGCGTAGACTTGTTTATGTGGAATGGTAACGCATGTGGAATGATAACACAAATACATATAATAATGCAAAGAATTCCAAATTCAAATGAAACTAGAACTGTTTTTACGGGACTTAGGGATAATCAATTAGACACAACCTAAATCCAGAAGAAGACAAAGTTTATTTTTAAAGTATCACTAACAAGGCAGGTAGAGAAGAATGTTGACTTGATCATATTATAATTTCCTCTATCATGATTGATATAGAAACATTACTGTAGTTTATTCCCTTTTGAAAATTCTTGTCTGCTCATTATTTATCACAGGTACATTTTTGGCAAGATAAAGAAGAGAACAGAAAAGAGAGTGAGGGAGAATAATTCCTGTATGCAATTCTTATTTTTTTAAAAACACGTCAAGACAAAATAAGGTAGAGTAAATGGTACCAAAAAAGGTTTTGTCCATTTTTAGGGATTCCCTTTCACTGTCTCTAGCGTATAAGTGGCTTTGATTGGAGCAACCTGGCATTGTTTGCACTAATCCAAAGATACAGATTAGTTGTCAATATTAACCAAACAGCCATTGTTCAAGTAAAATAAATAAGTGAGTAAACTAAAAACAGAAGCATTTCCTTATGTTTTCAAGCTTACAGTAATATGATATTCCTCCATTAATTTAATCAGAGCGTATAAAACTGCAGCAACAAAAATATCTTCAAGAACTGTGAAGTTCTAGTGTTCTTTCCAAGTTTCAGCTCTGGGTATCCTAGTCATATATCTGTCTCCTGTTTATGTTGTTTTGCTCCAGCATTTGGAAAACAACCCTTGAAGGAAATGTGTTACCTCTTAAGCTGAGGAAGTTACTGAATGCAGCTCTTGTCCAAGTGGTTTCAAAAAGGGCAACAGTGCTACTGGTGGCATCTCTGTAGCCCAGTGTGACCTTGGGACAGAGAAGCCTTATTATTAAGTTTCTTATACTTTGCTCTGCTATGTTTCAAATGCATACTGTGCTTTAAACTGGGATCTCTTTAAGTAATAGCCTAATGGTAATAGATATCAATTGTCATCAATATCTGAACAGTTACATACTCAAATATTATACAAACCTTGGCCTTATATTGCCTTCTCTTTTTGATAATGCACAGATGGTGTTAACCAAAAATAATTTGTATTGATCATCCAAGGAGCCTGAACATTTAAAGGTAAAAAAGGGGAAAGAAACAGGACTCTGTAGGTCCTATGAGGACATTTTGCAGAGAAAATGTTTGCTTAGAAAATGCCCTACATATAATACATACAGAGGGTTCAGTGTTGTTAAACTTCAACTATTTATTTGGACAAACATGGAATGGGAATTGAACTGCAGCAAATCACATTCCCAATTATAGCAAGAGAAGAATTTTTAAATACTCTTAGTACAATCCAAAGCATGTAAACCCAGTAAGGTCATTTCAGTTCAATGGGATTCACTCCCAAATAATTGTGCTATTAGGGTTTAAAACTGTCATTTCTTATTCTAACAGAAAGTTAATTCAATCGCAGCATGTTTGCTTTGCGTGTATAAGTCTGTGACTTAGTCCCTGGGATTCCCAACCAAAAATATCAAGGCTTAGGCGGAAGATTTTTTTTTTTAAAAAAAATGTGGTTTAAAAAGAAGAGCTAATTTGACCTAATGGTTGAAGCACCAGTCTAGAAAATTGAAGATTCTGAGTTCTAGTGAGTGATGGGAGAACCTGTTGTTAACTTTCTTTTTTTTATGTTTCAAAAGTTTTATTTTCTTTTAAAACAAACATTTCATCATTCCTCAATCAGTGAGACATCGGAGTACATTTTTGTGTGTGTCAAAATAGTTCTAGTTTACCACCAAATTCTTGTCTAGCCTAATGTATACCCCTCCCTCCCTCCACCCTCCCCCCCAACCCCCCTCCTCCTCCCCCCCCCCGACTTCCCAGAACCCGTACACGGTATGGATTTTTAACAAACACAGTCTAAAATCTATTGTTGTTAACTTTCTGAGCAGTTTGGTGAACCGGTTGTTGGAAGAAATCACTAGGGCAGAGAACCTGTTGTTAAATTATTTGAATCCCACCACTGGTTCTAGTTCTGCCTTAGCCGTGAAAGTCAGCTTGGTGACCTTGGGCCAGTCACTCTCTCTCTCACCCAACTCACCTCACATGATTGTTATGGAGAAAAATAGGAAGAGGGAGGAGTATTAGGTTTGTTCACCACCTTAACCTATTTGTAAAAATAATAAAGATGGGATATAAACAAACAAACCAAGCAAGCGAAAGAATTGAAACCCATGATCGAACTCTGATTCTTGTGGGTAGGGCCACAATTTAAGGTGGTAGAAATTGTAGCCTAATAAAATCGGGAGAGCCACAAATTCCCTATTTTACTCCTATGTGGATGGATATATATGCTGTCCTTTTAGTGAATCCAAAAGCCAAGCAAACAGCACTTCTCTGTGTGTTGGAGAGGAACTGTGAGTAAATATACCACTGTTTTTGATGACACAGTTTGTCTTTAGCTACAGGAAAGATATAATTTAATTGTCAGATCTGCTGACATCTTGATAAGTTGCTTTTAAAATATTGGGTAGGAGAAAATATAAGTCCAATCTTATTGACACCTGGAAAGATTTAAACACGGTAGAATAAACCTTGTCAGATGACAGCATTATTTACTTTAATGGGTAAGCTCAGGAGGGAAAGGGATGAGCAATATTATTCATATCAAAATTATCTGTCTGTCCAATGATAAATTACGGAGAGTCACTCTGAAATAAATGAAAGTATGATTATAGAGAAACTAAGTTTCTCTCTCCAAAAACAGACACTGTGATCACTGCATTTTTAAAGAGTTGATGGAATATTATGCATACATTTAAGGTCTGTCTCAATTTACTGAGAAATAGGAACTTTAAGTCTAGATTAGCGCCATTTAATGCATATCATCTTTTTTAAAAAACCACATGCATAAACTGCTTTTTATCTTGCATTTTTAAGGTAAGCAGGCAAACAATCTAAAGGGAATATTTCTAAGAGATTAACAGGTAAAACAGTATCATAAAACCTTTTTACAACTCTCTGCATTAGTGAACTCCGGATAGCTCTTATAAAGTATTACACATCAAAAGACATCTTGTAGAATTGGAGAAAATTGTACAAAAGGGCAAAGAAGATAAGGAAAGAGCTGAACCTATATGCTTTCTGTATTAAAGAGGGCACCATTACAATTTACTAAGATATGTTAAACTAAAAAATCATGTTAACATGTCCAGATAATGCTTAATCTGAACACACAAAGCAACACCAATCTTTTGGAACACTGTAGTAGTTAAGATGCTGGTCTAGAAAGTTCAGGTTCAAGGTTACTCTAAGCCATGAAAACACACTGAGTGTCTCATCCAGGCAGTCACCAGGAGTCGACAATGAAATGAAGGTACCAAAAAAAGTACAAACATATTTTGATATTGTCGTCCTTGCTAGAAGCTGGCCAAGGGACATGGAAGATTCCTAAAATAAAACAATATAGGCATGAAACCACTAAAAGCATGAAAAAGTAGAATTACTAAAAATAATTTTGCACTGTATGTTTTTTGTAGAAAGCATTTTGGAACACCTCTATAGGATTGACTGTAACAACTCTATTATATAATAATAATACTAATTATATAGCTATATTCTAAAACCCTATAATACTATATACCTCACTCTAGCTTAGTGTTTCCCAAGCTTTTTTCTCATTACCCCAAACCACTTATCAAAATGTGCTTTATTACCCAATGTACATAAACCACTTTAAGTCAATTTAAATTTCCCTGTTGTGAATGGGTAATGGGTTTGTGTGCCATAACCCAAAGAAAAAACACTTTTATCCAATTTTGAGTAATTTACCCAAGTTTGGGAAGTGCTGCTATAGCTCAAGGTCTCAATCTGTAGCACAATGCAGGTGCACATTTATCATGGTCACCTGTCTGCTAGCAGCACTCCACTATAAGCGTCACAACTAGAAATAAGATCAGTTTGCCCTGTAGCTACTGGGATCACAGCCATTTGACATATAGGAAGTATTTCATTCTGTAATCAAAACAGCTGAAAAACAGCGTGAGCCCATCTAAAAGTTGAATCACTGGTTTCAACTATTAAAATCCAGACTCACCTTCATGACTTGGGTAGTACATTTGATAAAATTAACAAACTAGCCTAACAAAATAATATGCAAGACACTGTTTTTTTAAAAAGAATTATTAATTAGGATGATACTCATGAGAAAACTGGTGGTTGAAGGTAATTATATGTTAAGTGAAAAAGGCCTCTTGCCAATAAGTATAGGCAGAATTCAACTAAATAACAGGTGTCAAACCCAAGGCCCGGGGACTGGATTCGGCCTATGAGTGCTTAGATCTGGCCTGCAGGGCCACCCTGGAAACAGTGAAGGACTGGCCCGGGATGCCTCCGCCAGTGAAAACGGAGCTCGGGAAAGCCTTCTGAACTCCATTTTCACTGGCAGATGGTTGCAGGACGCCTTTGCAGCCAAAAACTGAGCTTGGGAGCTCACTTTCTCTGGCAGAACACTTGGGGCACCACAGGTGCCCCTGACACAAGTGACATCAAGCTGGCTGGGCCCACCCTGGCCATAACCTCTCTAGACTCCAAGGTCAAACACAACCCTGATGAGACCCTCAAGAATACATAATGAGGATTAAACATAAAGTTCATCCTCAGACTGAAAGGACAAGGAAATGTATCTCTTTCAAGAATGTCCACCAAGAGAGGAAAATAGAGAAAGAGAAGTTGAGACACTTTGTACAAAAATTAGAAAACCACACAAAAAATTACAGTTTAAGTGGGACTAAACAAAGGTAATCCTGGAAATGTTCATTGTAGAAAATGTTCCTATAAAAAAATAATAGGTAAAGCGAATTGGAAGTCAATACATTAAAAAAAATTCTACATAGAGCCATTATATTCAAGAACCACAGAAATTATGGTACAACAAGCAATAGGCCAGCTATTAAACAGAAAACTATCAGACTCAGATGAAATGGTTATTGAACTTTAAAGCTGCAGAAGAACAGGTATTAAAGTTTGAATGCCTTTATGTCACAAATATGGAAGAAAATTGGCCCAGGGACTGGGAAACACTAATCTGAGGAAGGGAAATGTGAGAAAATTACTGGAAATTACTGTAAAATAGCACAAATTTCTCCTGCAAGAAAAGTTTTGCTTAATATCTTACACAGAAAAATTGAGCTACACATGACAAGAACAAATGAATAAGTTTCATAAGAGGGAGGAGACCTTAATAAAATATCTAATATAAGGTGTATGTGATTTCCATTACTAGACAACCTAAGAAATGTTTTAGAAGGATTGGCTGTCAGTCTTATTATGCTTGAAGTGTAAGCTGCATAAGGAATCTCTGGCGTATACTATAAGCTTCTCCCATTATCAGCATATTTTGTATAGCATATCTATACATTTGTTAATACCATGTTACGAAGATCAATATGACTTAACAGTGCAAATATACAGCATTTTGCATTACCTAGCAAATGCTTGGAGTGCATCACTACAGAAAGAATTATAGATTTATCGAGCATGAGCAGCAAAAATATTACTCTTCATTGCAGTTTAAAATCTTGGACTGACAATATGCAATTGTTTTTGTGAACTAGCTCTCTATTGATATGATTGGAAAACTGATCAATATTTTTCCATATGGACAAAGTTTAATGATGTACTGCACATGAATGTTCTTGTTTCCTTTTCTTTCTATTTTTACATTTCCCCCCTCCCCTCCTCTACCCTCCTCCTCTTCCTTCTCTTCCAAACAAGGCCTAGGATTGTGCAAGTGGAATATGGCAGAACAAATAAGAGGATACTGTTAAGAGTTGAATTTGGTCAAAGTATTTCAGAATAGAGAAGAAAGTGAAACAAGGATTATACCATCTCTGTAGTTTATAAAGAACTGCAGGAATGGCAGTTGGAATCCAAATTGGAGCCTAAAATAATGTATGGACTTGAAAACAGTATGAACTCTATGGGATACAAGAAGAGCCAATTAATCAATTTTGGGCAAAATAAAGATTGTTGATTGATTATAAAACAGAAACTCACACACTTTTGGGCAGTTCTTTCTGTTGAAGTTTGAAGGGACAGATGACGTGTGAGGCAGCTGAGGTAAGCGAACAGCTATTTATTGAGTAACAGCAACAGTTAAATATATACAAAGAGAGTTCAGTACCTCGCCCTGCTTGACAGCTATTTATATGGGAGCTGTCAAGCAGGGTGACCAATAGGAGTGCCCCTGGCAGCGCTCAGCCAGCTGCGCTCAGCCAGCCACGTCTTAGCCAATAAGGCGCGGCTAGGCTGTTGCCGGCTATCAGTTGTAAGTCGAAGACTTGCAGCCGGTCGTAAGTCAAGGACTTTAGGACTGGTAGCAAGTTGAGGACTTAGCACTCCTTCCCCCCTAGCGAAGGCACATGCATGAAGGTTGCGCATGCGTAATCGCTTAAGTAGGCGGGCCGCCTCAGTTGCCATCGATGGAGTAAGAGGTCACTGTGGTAGCTCCTCCCTGAAGGGAGTGTAGCTCCGGGTGATGTCATCCTGGCCTACCCCCGAAGGCGGATCCAGCGAAAAAGGTAGGACAGCCGAGGGGGTGCATCCGACAGAGGCGAACCAGATTGTGGCTGCCGGTAGGCTGTGGCAGGATAGGCGAGGCATGATTGGGCGAAGGCCTCATGGTGGGGAAACCAAGGAGGAGCATTGACAGATGGAGATGGAACTTGGTATGGCTGCCGGAAGGCGGTAGCAGGGTAGGGAAGGCCTGACTGGTGAAGGCCTCAAACGGAGCCGCATTCGATGGAGGAATTGCGGGCCGCGGCAGAACTGGTGACGGCTGCTGGGCGACGGCAGACGGGCTTGACGGGCCAGATTGAGTGCAGGCCTCAGGTGGAACGTGGTGACTCAATTGATACACATGGCGCCTCCATTCGGTGCCATCTGTGAGGGCGACCCTGTAAGAGCAGGAACCGGTTATTGCAGTGATGGTGGCAGGCACCACTTCGGATCCCCAGTAAAATTCCAAGCCCAGGCAAGATCCCCTTGCCCAAAAGTGCAGGGAGCAGCACCCAGGTTGCTAGGCTGTTGCTCTGAGTAGAGTGGGTGCAGTCTGTCTAGGGTGGTTCACAAGGTGCCGACCCATCAGCAGTTTGGTGGGGCTTTTGTTGGAGATAGGGCAAGGGGTGGAGTGCTCACCTAGGATGTAAGCGGCCACTCTTGCCAGCCAGTCGCCCTGATCCATCCTGCCCAACGCCTCTTTGGCCAAGCGGATGGCTCGTTCCGCCCAGCCATTGCAAGCAGGATGGTAAGGGGCGGTAGGGGCGTGGCAGATCCTCTGCATGGCCAGGAACTCCTGGAAGGCCATGGATGCAAACTGCAGTCCATTGTCAGACACAACCATGTCCGGCAGCCCGTGAGTTGCAAAAAGGCACTGCAAGGCCTGCAAAGTGCTTTCCGTGGTGGTGGAAGACATGAGAATAAGTTCCACCCAGTGGGAGTAAGCATCCACGACCACCAGGAACATCTGCCCATAGAAATGGACCTGTGAAGTCTAAGTGGAGCCTTGACCAGGGTCCCCTAGGAACCACCCAGTCCCGGGCTGGTACCGTGTGGAACACCGTGCCACCCAGGCTGCTATTTCTTCATCCATGTGGGGCCACCAGACATAGCTGCGAGCTAACGCCTTCATGTGAGCTATGCCCGGGTGGTCCCTATGGAGGCAGTGAAGGACCTGGCAGCGGAGGGGGGGAATGATGACTCTATCCTCCCAAAGCAAACACCCGCTGTGGATGGACAGCTCCAACTGGTGGGTTTTAAAGGGGAAGAACTCCTCGGAGACCCTGCCCATAGGCCAGCCCCTCAAGACCCATGAAAAGACGGGAAAGGACAGGGTCGGCCATGGTGTGGGCCGCCATGTCTGAGGCAGTCAGTGGGAGGTTGAGGGAGGCGATGGAAAGCACCGACAAGGATGGCACCTGCTGCCGGTCAGCAATAGGGAGGGGGCAGTGGCTGAGGGCATCAGCATGCCCTAGCTGCTTGCCCAGATGGTACTGCAGCGTATAAGAATATGTTGCCAAGAACTCCGTCCATTGGGTCATCTGAGGAAAGAGGATAGGAGGGATAGGATGGTCACCGGCCAGAAGTCTAAGTAGAGGCTTGTGGTCAGTGAAGAGTGTGAAATGCCATCCGTATAAGTAGTTATGGAACTTTTTAATCCCGGACACGGCAGCCAGAGCCTCCTTGTTGATCTGGCTGTAGTTCCTCTCACCGGGAGAGAGTGTCCGGGAATAAAAAGCTATGGGGGCCTCAGAGCCATTGGGGAGGACATGGCTCAGAACTGCCCCCAGACCAATAGGGGAGGTGTCACATGCCAGCATCAGCGGCAGCTTGTCGCTATATTGCACTAAGACAGCCGCTGATGTAAGCATAGCTTTGACAGCCGCAAACGCTTCGTGGCTGCCCCAACACGGTTGCCCATGACAGGATGGAGTGGAAGGAGCTGGAGTCAACCTACATGATGCAGGGCGTCCCTTCCAGCAATAGGGACATGGTAATTTTCTTGGAGTCGGCTGATGCCTTGCTGACCGACTCCGCAGGGGTGTCCAGAGGATTCCTGGAGATGGCAAAGCAGTTGTCCTTCTGCTGCTGCTGGAGGTGGGGCTACTGGAGGTGCAGCTGCGCCAGCTGGCTGTAGAGCTGGGGCTGGGCGTCTGGTTGCGGGGCGATGGCGTTGAAGCATAGTGGTTTTTTAGCTTAGTTATTAGTGTGTCCCAGCTAAGTTCATATACGGCCAAAAGCGAAGCGAGAGCCCTGGCCGTATTAAACATTTTGGGACTGCACGAGCTCAAAAAGAAGCTGCACTTGCAGTCCGAGGGCAGGTTGTGGTTATTGTTAGCAATCAGAAAGCATTCAAAACGTTCCAGGAACCCGGCCCAAGACTCGCCGCCGGTTCTGAATGGAGCAAATGGCAGAAGCGAAGCCATGGCTGTTGCGGTGTGAGGTAGTCGTTCTCTTCAAGAGAAAAAAATAATTTTACTTCCTTGTCTTTAGAGGCTGTTCAGGCAGGGACCATCAGCATCCCATCCTCGTCGCCAGTGTTGAAGGAACAGTTGAGGCATGAGGCAGCTGAGGTAAGCGAACAACTATTTATTGAGTAACAGCAACAGTTAACTATATACAGAGAGAGTTCAGCACCTCGCCCTGCTTGACAGCTATTTATATGGGAGCTGTCAAGCAGGGCGACCAATAGGAGTGCCTCTGGCAGCCCGCACTCAGCCAGCCACGTCTTAGCCAATCAGGCACAGCTAGGCTGTTGCCGGCTGTCAACCGTAAGTCAAGGACTAAATACTCCAAGCTGGGTGTTTTTTCTTTGGGTAATGATACACAAACCCATTACCTAGTCACAACAAAGACTTAAGGAATGATTTAAAGTGCTTTACTTACATCTGAGTAAAAAGGACTTTCTGATAAATGGTTTTGGGTAATGAAAGATAAAGTTTAGGGCATTCTGCTTTAGGGAAAACAAATACAGGACTAGAAAAAAATATTATATTAAGGGGAATATAAGAAGAGGAAGAAATTGGACCAGATCAGGGGTGAAATCTACTTACTTCGTGACTAATTTACAATTGTGCGTGTGCATGCACAACATTGCCCATGTGCAGGACTTTCCACTCATGCGCATCAAAACCAACATGATGACGGCTGGGTGGGTGGGTGGAGCCTGCTATCGAGCGGGCCTGAACAGTAAGTAGAACAGCGAGGAAAGGGAATCCACTGTGCCACGCGATTTAGATTAGCTAAAAAGCAGGATATCCTGCTTTCTAGCTAATATAAATTGTGCATCACAGTTAATCATCAGAAATGACAGTTCGCCCAAACCGGTTGCATTTTTTACTATCAGTTCGTGCAAACCGGTCCAAACTGATAGCATTTCACCCCTGGACCAGATGAATGGAAAGAATTAAGGAGCTATGGCCTTAGAAGAGCTACAGATTGGAGATAGTTGAAGAGATTTATACAGGATGGATTGACATGATGGCACCTAATTAACTGAAATACTTTTGCTTGCAATAAAGAAAGACTGAGGCTCAGAATTGCATCATTAGTTCCCAAACAGCTGGATCTCATTATTACCTGCAATAATTTTAAAGTTTTGGGATTATTTTATTAATATTATAATAATTAAACATTGGAACAGAATTATATCATACTTGTTTTATAAAATAAACCATTAAAATTGATTCAAAATTTGTAAGGCTCTGAAGATCCCATAATACTGCCATCTAGTGATCGAAATGGGTGGATGTATGCAAAGTCATTGCCAGTATAAGCCTTATAGTTGGGTAAGTCTCAAAATCATAGCTAGTTAAAATTTCCATTTGCTTTAGTTACAAGCTATCAGCATCCTTTGCAAATAAATTCAGGGGGGAATATGTAGGGAGAGTTATTCAATTTATGAATGGCTGCAGATCGGTGGCACTAGGGATTCAAACCGCTGAACTGCCAACCTTTCTGATCAACAAGCTCAGCATCTTAGCCACTGAGCCACCATGTCCCTTCTGAGCTCTTACATATAGGTATAAGTATAGTATAAATCTTTATTACGGTCAAAGACCAGCAATACACATTACTTTTTACAATATGTTAAAAAATACTGGCATTAAGATATAATTAAAAGGTATTGACGTTAAAAGTGGAAAATAACATACATGTTCTCAAATTGTTCGGGTCACTCCCTGGTTTACCTGGATTCAAAGCCGATAAGTATGGGAGTAAATACAATGGCGCAGAAATTGTTAGAGATATGTCCAAATAATTGGTACAAGATGATAACTATACATCTATAACCAATTTTTTTTCTTACGGACATTGCAGCAGCACAGAACTTTGCTACAGCATACGTGGTAGCCGAGTTTGTGTCCTGGAGGATAAAGCCTAGATAAAAATTGTCTGCCCTCCCTGGCAATCTCTCTAATAAGGGGAGAATACGTGCAGACCTACAAGTTCTGTATACTCACAGTGTAATAGAACATGTGAGATATCTTCACTTCTCCTTTACCACATATACAAACCCGTTCTGCTA
This sequence comes from Thamnophis sirtalis, assembly GCF_051295495.1. Taxonomy (NCBI): domain Eukaryota; kingdom Metazoa; phylum Chordata; class Lepidosauria; order Squamata; family Natricidae; genus Thamnophis; species Thamnophis sirtalis. The sequence continues at coordinate 25,611,783 of NW_028261391.1, forward strand.
TAGGTGTTCTCTTATATCTGCCCTGGAGGAGTGCTGAAGGAAGAATGCCTTACATAGGGGCAAATTCAGATTTAATTTTTAATTAATTATTTAATATTTAATATTTAGTTCTACAAGGTCCCCAGAAATCTCATATGATTTCTTTCTTTGAAAATAATTTACTTATAAGTTATTTACAGAATTACTGGAATGATATCTCAAATTTAATTGTACTCAGGCCTCCTCAGGCCACGGTTTAAGCAACCTTGTTCTGTTAATTCTGTAGCCCCAGTCCTGTGAAAATATGTCATGACTAAAAAGGCTCATTGGAAAATCTAAGTGTCATTCTGTTACTCTTTGTGGAAACAAGGACTTAATAATTCCCATCTTAGATTTCTCAAATGAAATTAAAGTGCTAATTTCATATTGGTTGAGACAATGACTCATTCTGCTTTCTTATCAATTTCCCTTTAACAAGGCAGCCTAATTATTGTAAAAAGAAGCAGGACAATTTAGGTAAGCTACAATTGCTTAATTGAGCAATCATTTGCACCAAACGGTCACAAATAAACAAAAACATTAGATCACTGTAACCTGAGTCTTTTTTCATTAAAATAATAATGAAAATGATCTCAGTGATGACATTGGGGGACTGCATGAACTAAGAGAGTCCAAATTAAACAGAAAAACCTGGACTACTTTATTTTTAAAACTTTTTCTCACTTCTATATTTTATTTTCTCTCTTATTAGAACCAGGGTAACTTTGGATCCACCTCTTTCATCTAAAGTTATATTTCTTAATGTTGCTTATGAAAATTATTTTTATATTAATAAAATATGACATTCTCATGAGATTTAAGGCTACTGTGTGCAGCTGGAAAAATGTGGATGATCAGTAGTTGGAAACAAAAACAAACAATGAGTAGTTGGAAACAAAAACAATTCAGACATTTAATTGAAAATACATATTTCACATAATAATAATATGAATCACTTTAATAATACGATTATTAAAGTTAAAGTTTCCTTCAACAAACAGATCTGCGTAGAATAATTTAGACTGTTCTTTACCTCCATTACAGTAAAATAAAAATTTTGCATGTTGGAAACAATTCCATGAGTCTAATTTCTGAAGCATTTAAATAAATACAAATACAATAGCAGAGTTGGAAGGGACCTTGGAGGTCTTCTAGTCCAACCCCCTGCCTAGGCAGGAAACCCTATACCATTTCAGACAAATGGCTATCCAACATCTTCTTAAAGACTTCCAATGTTGGGGCATATTCTTTGCAATGCAGCATTTTCAGATGTTTCAGTTTTAGTATGAATGCTGCCAAAGTGGGCACCATTTTCAGACGTGAAAAATATTTCCTGATGACATTTATTGTGGCTTTCTAAGAATTAAAAAAATCTCTAGTCCCATAACAATGATTAATACTTCTGAATTGATCTCCAAATGCTAGCTGAAAGGGAAAAATCTAGATGTTAAGCTTCTTTTGAATGTATTACACTAAAATTGCTACGACAGTTACATTACACATAATGCTAAATAATTGGTATGTATTAATAAAACCAATTTTATAAAAGATTTCCCATTCAGAGATTTTGTAAACCAAACCATTAAATTAAGAAATTAGTGTTGTAACCATTGCCTAAATAATGTTATCTCTCTGAACTTCAGAACCTCATAGCATTCCTGTTGTTTAAAAGTATAACTGTGACACACTGTATAAAATTTATAATCTGATAATTATAAATAAACAATTTATACACTCATGGCGTCATAAAACTCACTTAATTGCTAATGCCAGGTTATAATCTAACATTAGTTTAACCTATTTAGTTGTTCTGCCCATTTTGAAGAATAGCAGGGTGACAATCCTTTTACCCTCACTCATGCCTATGAGCTTGGCATAAATATGCTTCAGTGCAGGTCAGTTGAATATCCTGACCCTATCTTTATTTCTCCTGTCACTCAGCATGGTCTTTCTATGTGATGGGTATGTATGCTGAGATGCCTGACATGGGTTTTAGCAACCTTTTAAGTTGCCCCGAAATGCTTTGTACAAGAAAAGCTGTCATGGGTTATTTTTGAACATACATTTACAATCTTCTCCAAAATTGGTAGATTGCTATTTCAAAATATCAGGTCAGTAAGGCAATTGCATACATATTGAAGGGGTTTGATCCATCCCTTTGCCTGTTCATTTCAGCTATTTATAGATACATGTTTGTTGGTCTTGGAAGATAGATAGAGCTCTGTCCAAAATAACTGATAGATCAACGCAGTTGACAGGTCTGGGATGAAGCAAAGAGAGGCTGGGATATGGTGTATTAAGAGGACCTTTAACCTCATCTGAGATTTTTCTCTTACCCACTGACCTATCACCTACCACAATTTTTGGGTGCAGATTTACTCATCATGATGGGCCTGTATCCTAAAATATGTCCAGGAACAAGTTATAGCTGCAATACAAAGATTGTGAAAAGCATTGGAATACTGCTTCTGCCTACCTTGTACCCCATTGAAGATAGAAGCAGAAACTAGCAGAACTCTCATCATTTTCCCTACCAGTCCCTAAACCTATAAATGTTGCAAACAAACAGCAGTTTTGGAAATGACTGGCAGCAGATGAGAGTATGCAGAGCAGAAATGTCCCATAAAATATACCAAAAATAAAGGTTGGCTTAGGCAAAACGCCATTGCCTACCCTCCTGGAGTAATTGAGAGAGCATATCTTTGACCACTGAAAGCCTGTAACTTTCCCTCTCGGTTTCTTCAGACAGTAGGGAGGAAGGGAGGAAGAAAGAGATTAATGTCAGCAGCCTTTAAACAGCAATTGGTCTGTTCCCCCTTTAAGAGGTCATCCATGGATCCAGAAGTATTAAACAATTACTACCTAGTTTCTAACCTTCCTTTCCTCATTAAAATTTATTATACAATAAAATACAAAGAAAAATTAAGAAAGAGAGAAGAAAAATAAATAAAGATCCATTTGGATTGAGGTTTTTATTTATTTCTGTACCTTATTCTGATAGTTCATGCTAGAAGAACACACTTCCCAACATATCAGTACCCTTGCAAGACAGAAATATCTAAGACCATGCTCATTGAAATCCATGACTTTAGAAGGGCATTCATTTGCATTCTGAGACAAGCAGAAGACTTATTGCCTTACAAGTTCTATCCTTTATTATATATGAAATGTTGATAGATACAAGCCTTAATGATTGGTACATATCACAGTTCAGTGATAAGCCTCTGGAGCACAAAAAACCAGCCCTACGGGCAAAGCAAAAGTTCAGGAATGGACTTTTGCTCATAGGGCTGGTTTGCTCGTAGGGCTGGTTTTAGTCCTCTGAAGCCTTTAGGGGCCTTCAGGAGGTTTCCCTGAAGGCTCCGAAGGACGAAGAATGACCTATGAGCTAACCGGAAGCCACTTCCAGTTTGCTTGTAGGGCTGTTTTTAGTCCTCCAGAGCCTTCAGGGAAGCCTCCTGAAGGTCCCTGAAGGCTCCGTAGGACTAAAAACGGCCCTATGAGCAAACCAGAAGTATGTTCCTGAACTTCTGGTTTGCCCGTTTTGTTTTGTTTTGCACTCCTGAAGCCTCCAGAGGGCCTCTGCCAGGGGCAGGCGGGCAAGGGAGGCTGTTTTCGCCCTCCCCAGGCTCCTATAAAGCCTCTGGAGCCTGGGGAGGGTGAAAAATGGCTTTTAAAAAGGCTGAACTCAGCTGGCCAGCACACGCATGCAAGCTGGCCAGCTGACAGGGCAACGCCTCGAGTGTCCTGACAAATGGCTCCAAGTGCCACCTGTGGCACACGTGCCATAGGTTTGCCATCTTGGATATAGGATTTCCTGCCTACGTAGAGGGTTGGACTAGAAGACCTCCAAGATACCTTCCAACTCTGTTATTCTATTCTATTCTATTCTATTCTATTTTTATGGGGAAGTCATTTCCCCAAGTTCAGGATCTAAGGCAAAATGATCCTCAAGTATAAATGCCAAATTTTATTAAAGTGAAAAGAAGATAGTGCTGTAAGATTAAATGGCTTTGCAATGCAAGTCTTCTTGATTATTTTTCCAGAACCTGTTGAGAAGGTAAGTAATAGTTGATTGTTTGCTGATGACTTAAAGACTTAATTGTTTTGGAAGACACCAGAAAATAAATTGAACTGCAATCTGTTTCTGACCTCTTTATCAAAGATAAGGATGTTTTAGGCTACCGGTGTCTGTTTTCCTTTGCTTTCTTCCAGGCACTTAATGAGTATTCTGAATCCTTCTTAAAGTATGCTGTTTAGAATAATAGGCAAGTACTATCCTCAAAGGCAACATCAATTCTTATCTTTGAAGCCATACTGAATCAAGGAAATGTGTCCTCGATATCATAATTCTGAAAGTCACTTCATTATGAAAGTAATGTTTGCATTTTTCCTATAAGAACCATTGGAGACAATTGGATTCCCAGCTTATTTCTCTTTTTATGTCAGTTCCATCTCCTAATTGTCAAACTGACATTTCACTTATAACTTTGAAGAAAAGATGATAGATATGTTTGCAACAATAAGCCTTTTAAATTAAAATTCACATCTGTACAAAGGTCAGTTATCTATCATAGATTTTTTATGAGTGAAATAATGAAGTTTATTGAGGCAATTCCCAATTTTCTGCTTAGCACTGTGCTAGATTAAAATATTGGAAAGTTGTCTAACATCTACTGTAGTTGAAAAAAATGATTATATCTCACCATGTCCCTCAGCTTTCTCTAAACATACCCAGTTCCTTCAATCTCACTTCATTTGATTTACTTTATAATCTCCTGGCCATTCTTTTTGCCATTTGTTTAACTTGTTCAAGCTTATCTTAATCCGTCTTGAGTATTCTAGCAATGGACATAATACTGAAGATACAATCTGACAATGCAGAAGAAAGTGAAATGATTGCCTCCTAAAGTTTGGGAATTACAGAAGCAGATAAAACCTACCAGTAACATTGCATTTGCTATTTTAGAAGCCTATTATTAAACCTAGCTATATTTACTTTGCTATAAGGGCTACTCCAACATATATTTTTTTTACAATTGCTACACTAGAGATCTGATTTCTGGCTTCTGTTAATTACTGCATTGTTTTCAAGGTGCTTACAAATCAATAACTTTACAATCACTCACTCTATATTGCCAGGATATTGTTAGAATATATACAGAATAAAGATGCTAAAATTAAATCTAACAGGAAGCAGGTGTTGCTTATCTATCAAGATGCTCTACATGGTTGCTGCTTCTGAAGGAATTAAGTTGGTAACTTATATCCTTCTGGACTCATGTGCAGGAAAAACCATGACTCTGATAAGGGGAATCTTTTCCCAATTTTGTGTACCTTTTCCCAGAATCATGTGGTAATTGTGGAGAAAGGTCATGTGTTATATAAAAAAGGCAGCCTCTTAAAGAATTGCAGGTGTATGGATGCATCCATGTACTCTGAAACACTAAAGGGGCTCACATTCAAAGTACTGCATAGTAATAGCAATAGCACTTAGAGTTACATACTACTCCATGATGCTTTACAGCACTATCTGAACGGTTTACAATGTCAGCATATTTCCCCCCAATAATGTCATTTTACTGACCTCGGAAGGATGGAAGAATGAGTCAACCTTGAATAAATCAGGATCGAACTCCAGGCTGTGGGAGAGTTTCCGTGCAATAGTGCATTCTAACTAGTGTGCCACCAGGGTTCCTGCACCAATGTTAGATTTGCTAGCTAGTCTGTTGTTTATCTTGCTTTTTCTTTGGTTTGGACATAGAGTATATTTCTTCTCCAATTATTTGACACTTTACTATTCTCTGGGACTTCTCAAAACTAATAAATAGAGTAGCCCAAGTAGCAGCAAAGTTCCTCTTTAGTCCTGAAAATCAATTTTGAAATTGATAGGTGTTTCCAGGTCATATTTTAAATCTGGCTGTTTACCTCTGATGTTCATAATCAACTAGTTGAATGCATTTCCTCAAAATAAGAATTTGAATAGTTTTTTCTGTATTATCTGTTAGCCTTTTGCTGTCTACACTGAGCAGCTGCCCTATCAATTCTTTTATTTCTACAGGTAGTTCTTGACTTTCAACCTTTCATTTCGTGACTGTTTGAAGATATAACAGCATTGAAAAAAGTGACATGACCATTTTTCTCAATTATGACTATTGTAGCGTTCCATTGTCACATGATCAAAATTCAGACACTTGGCAACTGGTATGTATTTATGAAGGTTGTAGTGTCATGGGATCATGTGATCAACTTTTGAGACTTCTGACGAGCAAAGTCCCTAGGGAAGACAGATTCACTTAACAACGGTGTAACTATCTTAGAAGCTGTAGAGTTTCATTTTGTTTAGCAATATAAATTTTGGTCTCAGTTGTGGTCATAGGTCAAGGACTACCTTTAAGTGAGTCCTTTTATTTTACTTAGAATCTTTCAGTAGCTATAGCTCATTCTGAGTCTCCCCAATAGCATCAAAACCACAAGAACTGCCAAGAAAGGCTTCATGAAAGAAGAGCAGCACTGAAATAGATTTCACCACTGCTCATTTTTCAGTCAAAATCTGCAAAATAAATAAGCAGGCATGGGGATACAGTATATCCTACAAAGGATATATGATTTTGAAAGCTGAGAGTGGAGAAAAGTAGTTCTATCTTAAAAAGGAGTTTTATGTTTGGAATTTTGCAATGGGAAAATTATACTGTGTATAAAACAAAACATTTGGAAAAAGAATCATTAAAAAAAATTCTGAAAGCTTTTACATTAAAAATGACATTGGAAAAAGTTGTATGGAAGCAGATTTTTCAAATAAATTTTGAAAAATGCATTAAAATGAAGGCAGCCTGGAATTCTTTCCTGCTATATTGACAGGAAAATGAATAGATTTTATATTGACCCAGACATCCATAATTAATAGATGCTAGTTGGCTATCTTCTTTTGCAGTTCAATACAAGTAAAGGTTTTTGCCAATCCTGGTTTTGCTTCCAAAAGCAGAATCTAATGCACAGATTGTCCTTGTCATTAAGTAGTTGAAAGATGCCCTGTGAAAGAAGATTTCTTAAAGATAAATGGAAACCATTACGTTTTAAAAAATAACTTCATCAGTAGGAATAATCCTGGGTCAGGAAATCAAGGAGACATACTCAGTTAAGTTGTACTCTTTTTTTCTTCCAATGAAACTTTTTATGTTCTTTCTTTTTCCCCCCAGTGATGATCATTACTTGCAGTTTTGAAAGGTCACTTAAGAAGTACGTGTTAGCAATGACTATATTTCAGTAAAGTAATAGCTATACAGCACACCGGTAACTCATAATTACCATCCCTGGATATACAAAACTCTATCTTTACCAATAAATTGAAAACCCCAATGGAAGAATACATTTGTATCAGAGCCAAAGCCGAAAATAATTCCACTTAAGTCACAATATTTATATTTTAATTCTTTGAAATTAACTAGGTTTTATATATAGGAGTGAAAAATCAAGTAAGCTGTTATTATATGATGTTTTAAATTTTATGGATGGCCATTAATAAAACAGTATTTCACACATATGAAAAATGAAAGGATGAATCTGTTCTCTTTCTGAGACATTAGACATTTTTTTGGGTTCCACCACAAATGCGCGTACGACAAAAACGCGTGTGACTAAAGCGCGGTGACAAAACCGCACTGTCAAAACTGCGCAACAACAGCACGCTGACAACAGTGCGCCGACAGAAGCGTGCTGTAACATAACCCTAAACCTAACCCTAAACCTAAACCTAACCCTAAACCTAACCCTAAACCTAACCCTAAACCTAACCCTAAACCTAACCCTAACCCTAACCCTAACCCTAAACCTAACCCTAAACCTAACCCTAAACCTAACCCTAAACCTAACCCTAACCCTAAACCTAACCCTAAACCTAACCCTAAACCTAACCCTAAACCTAACCCTAAACCTTACCTTAAGTTAAATCGCGCTTCTGTCGGCGCGCTGTTGTCGGCGCGCTGTTGTCGGCACGCTTTTGACATCGTGGTTTTAGCGCCGTGGTGTTGTCAGCGCGCTTTTGACGTTCTCGGTTATGTCGTGCCACGGTTTTTTTGAGGGATGGGGAGAAAATACTATCTAGTTTCTGTATTGGTTTATCTTTCCTGTTCTACCATAGTAACAAGTGGTCTTTATCAAAATTCATATATAGGCTTGTATATATGTCTTCTAATATGTCTACATTTTCTTCTAAAATATGCATGCTTTGCAAGCACTTTTTCTTAATGTCTACACTTCAGACAGACTTTTTTAGACTTGGGAACTTGCATCACAAAGTACAGGTAAGAACAAACAGGGAAGGATATTTGCATCCCATTTTATTTATTTATTTATTTATTTATTTATTTATTTATTTATTTATTTATTTATTTATTTATTTATTTATTTATTTATTTATTTATTTATTTATTTATTTATTTATTTATTTATTTATTTGACTTATATACCGCTTCATAGGGCTTTCAGCCCTCTCTAAGTGGTTTACAGATTTTTAGCAAATTGAGTCAGCAAATTGCCCCCACAGTCTGGGTCCTCATTTCACCCACCTCGGAAGGATGGAAGGCTGAGTCAACCTTGAGCAGGTGAGATTTGAACTGCTGAACTGCAGATAACAGTCAGCTGAAGTGGCCTGCAGTACCGCACGCTAACCACTGCACCACTATAAACTACATTTATAGTTACAGTCAGGAAAGTGCAAATGTGCCTGTTTTTATATTTCACAGTCAAATACAATATGAACATTTTCCCCCATTCCTTCTACTGCGGCAGCTACAACCCAATCAGAATAAATGATGCTCCATATAGACATTATATGACTTGTAGCTGTAATTTGGGATATAACTTCATCAAGGCTTTCCTTTTATATTCTTTTTATTTACTGTGATTTCAGAAGAAACCTTCAGTGTGGGTTTGCCAGAGTGCTACGAGAGACTAAACCTATTGCACCTCTAATTGATGTCTCAGCTTTAGAAAAGTGCAATCTAATCTCTTGTCTCTTTCTCTACCCACTCACCTACAACAAGATTTGTACCAAATTTGAATTAACACTGAATTTTGTTCAAGGTTCTCTGATCAGCAGCTTTTTAAAAACTCAGGCTTGGCTAGATTTGAGCAAAGCAATGTCATCTGCAGCAGGTCATAGCCAAGTTGTCTTAGGATGGTGCCCCTTCTGTGTAAGCTTGCCACTGTTTCCTCCTCCACCTCCCCTCCTTCTCTTCTCCCCTCCTCTTGATGAGACAAGACTCTTGTCTTTTGGGATTGCATTTTGGGACATTGAAGATTGATTTATCTCCATTGGACAGGACTATTAGAGGATATTTGGTTTATATTATATTATAGCAATAGCACTTCATAGTGCTTTACAGCCCTCTCTAAGTGGTTTACAGTGTCAGCATATCGCCCCCAACAACTTGGGACTTCATTTTACCGACCTCAGAAGGATAGAAGGCTGAGTCAACCTTGAGCTGGTGAGAATCGAACTGCTGGCAGTCAGCAGAGTTAGCCTGTAATACTGCATTCTAAACATCGTGCCACCACAGTTCCTGTTTATGTTATTTAGATTATTATTATTTTATTACTTGCTTTTGTTGATTAATATAATGTGTGTGCATGCGTGTGTGTCAGTGGTGGGATTCAAAATTTTTTATTACTGGTTCTGTGGGTCTTGGTAGGCATGGTATGACTTGGTCGGCGTGGCAGAGGAAGGATACTGTAAAATCTCCATTCCCACCAGGGAAGGTTACTGCAAAATCCCCACTACCTCCCAATCAGCTGGGACTCAGGAGGCAGAGAATACATGGGGGCAGGGACAGCCAGAGATGGTATTTACGGGTTGTCTGAACTACTCAAAATTTCCATTAACATTCTCCAGAAGTGGTAAGAACCTGCTGAATACCATCTCTGGGGTGTGTTTGTGTGTGTGTGTGTGTGTGTGTGTGTGTGTGTGTGTGTGTGTGTGTGTGTGTTGTTCCCAAGCTAGCAGAGGCATTGTATTAATGTAAATGTGGGTAATGATAATAATAACCAAAAACCTCCAAAGAACAATGGATAATTTTTAAAATTAGCATATGATAAAACAGTTTAATGAATTTTTAAAATGGTATATATGCATAAAACATTTAAAACTCAGACCTTATGTTTGTGTTTTGTTTTGTTTTCTAGCCATGGTTAAAAATGTGGCTGTGATACCTCTTTTTATCTAATTTTTTTTAACATATTCCACAAATTCAAAATTTCTGTTTTTTATTTTAAAATAGGCCCAATAATATCTGCCAAAAATTCTAGTAAAACCCAGGGTGATTAAAGATGACAGATAGTTTCAAGGCCAATGCCAGGGAAAATATCTTTGAGAGATGACCATCTTCTGCATAACATATTGGAGGGCAACACATTTAATCTGCCTTTTGCAAATGCTATGCTATATTTACTTAAATGGAAAGTGCTACGGTATATAAAATGTGAAAACAATAGTTATAATTCATCCCAAAAATGGGGGCAAAACACAACACTTTGGCTTAATTCTTGTAAAGGGCTGTCCCATAATCTTTCTTTCAAATAATATAATGCCAGAGTCTATTCCAGGAAAATAAATGGTTGACATCAATATCAATCTGACCAATAGTTTGAATAACCAGATTAAACCTTGTATCTGCAAATCAGTCATTTGGAATACTATTTAGTAATTCTTCCTTGTTTCAGAAAATATATATATTTCAATCTACAGTTTAACCTTAACCAAGTGTTGTTTCTAGAGAACTTTGCCACATTTCTAGAAGAATAACAAAATTTAGAATATTTAAAAGAACTCTTACTTTTTTTACCGACAATTAGATTATGTTATTGACCACTGTGACACAAATTGAGGACCTGTATAAGAATAGGAATAGACCATGTCCTTTCTCTTTTGAGTCAAAGTGTCAAAGCATAGCCATTAAATAAGCATTTGCTTTCAGAAGAATTGGCTTTAAATTTCTATGCCAGGGCCTGGCATGATATCCTAAGGATATCTACTTGAATATTTAATTTAAACAAATAGATTGAAGAGATTATTGATCATCTTAGTTTAGCAATGTATTTTATGTAATAATAGTGATTGTATATATTCTACTTTTCTGGAGTAATAGAGTTCTTTAAAATGAACTTGTATTATTCAGTTGGGAGAATGAAAAATGCAATTATTGTAGATTTCTCCAAAAATCATTTAAATTCCAGTTGTTTTTTCCTCTTTCTTTTATATGCCACTTAGCTGACATTTTATTTCTCCCAACGGGAGTTAAAAAGAAATGCCATTATACCTATTTTCAGTTTGCAAATGTAATTTTACCCCTCCCACCTCAATAGATGGAATAAAATGTCAAATTTATAATGCTATCGGAGCTGGGAGACAGGATTGATGGCTCTTTAGTATCTATGCATAACATTTCCTTGCACTGATGGGAGTGACAATATTGTCATTTTCTTGATATCCCTCTTGAGGATAAGTCTGCAGAAAAGCAGAATGTCCTGGAAATTCTGTTAAAATACTAACAGGTTGCCTCAGGAGATATTCCTGATGGTAAACTTATTTTCGTAGTGGCTCATGCAATAAAATTATATGCAAAGAGATGAGTTAAGAAAAAGTTATATTTGAAATGAGTTTTATCTTTCATTGTTCAAGACCTTTCTTTATTCTCTGAAAATATAGGTTCAGTTAATCAAACACTTCTAGATTGTCTTATTGCTCTAGAAAGCAATCAGATTGGATTTCAGGATCCTGTCATGGAGGAATTTCTGGAGGAAATGCATCCTTCCTTAAACTATCAAACAAAATTAGAAGTCAGGACCTTGTGCTAAATCCAGGATCAAGGAGCTGAAAATTGGAACAAAAACAAATGATATAGGATGGGACATATTAAAATTCGGAAATATTTTGATGTTCAAGTAAAGCTTACTTAGAACAGGAAGCATCTGCTTAAATAGATTTAATATTTGGTTTGAATTAATGAGGCCTATAGAGACTGCAGTGTGCAGGTCAGAGGTTCACCACATAGAATAGTTATGTTCAAGCACCAGGAGATTTTAAAATCTTCCCACTATTTCATTTCACATCTTTTCTTTTATTTCTTTTGTAGGCATCAGAGTGGACTTTATTCATCTCAAAACTGCTAGAATAGCAGTTGTCTCGTTAGCCTAGAAATTTCCCAATACAGTTGAACTGTAGACTAGACTCTGGGTGCTGATTCTAATCCAGAATGAACCAATTTGTATTTTTCTTCTGATCTATAAAAGAGGTTTTGTACCATCCAGTGCTGACTCAGAAACTTTTGAATTTATAGAAATTATGTCCATGTAATATATTAATCATAGTGTGATGCTCACTTTGGCAGCAGAGGCACAAACCTAACTATAAATTTCTTCAGTTTCAGTAACGTGGGCAGTCCAACTGTGGGATATTTACTTGCAACAGATTGCAGAAAATGATACAGACTGAACCATTTTACTCAGTAGTAGTAACTGTGAGAGAGATCTTGGACTCCTAGTGGACAGTTACTTAAATATGAGCCAGCAGTGTGCTACAGCTGCCACAAAAGCCAACATAGTTCTAGGCTGCATTAACAGAGGGATAGAATCAAGATCACATGAAGTGTTAATACCACTTTATTATGCTTTGGTAAGGCCACGCTTGGAATACTGCATTCAGTTTTGCTCAACCCGATGTAAAAAAGATGTTGAGACTCTAGAAAGAGTGCAGAGAAGAGCAACAAAGAACATTAGGGGACTGTAGGCTAAAACATTTAAATAACAGTTGCTGGAATTGGGTATATCTAGTTTAATGAAAAGAAGGATTGGGATGATATGATAGTAGTGTTCTGACATCTCAGGGGCTGCCACAAAGAAGAGGGAATCAACCTATTCTCCAAAGCACCTGAAGGCAAGACAAGAAACCTGTCTTTGGATGGAAACTAATCAAGGAGAGAAGCAATCTAGAACTAAGAAGAAATTTCCTGACAGTTAGAACAATTAAGCAGTGGAACAATTTACCTCCAGAAGCTGTAAATTCTCCAACACTGAAAATTGTAAAGAAGAGATTGAACAATGATTTGTCTGAAATGGTATAGGGTTTCCTGCCTGAGCAGCGGCTTGGATTAGAAGACCTCCAAAATCCTTTCCAACTCTGTTATTCTATTCTATTTCCGCAGATAGATAAACAGAGATTTTATTAAACACTTTTCTAAAATTTAAAGCTTGAAGATGTTAGAATACAATACATAGGGAGCATCTGTAAAGTAAAAAAAAATCAATCAAAAAAGTGATCTTAACAGAGAAAGTGGTCTATTGGTAACCTTTAAAAAAAGCTTTTTAATTTACTGTCATTTTACTCTACTTGATTAATGTCTGTGTATAATGAAATGAAAGAAAACTGAAAAGCTAGAAACAATTAGCAACAGAAAATTAAACTAGATATTTTAATAGGAGAGTGTAATCATTACATTTTAGTTGGAAATGAGTCAATTAGGGAAACACATCAAAATATATGGAATAACACGATGTCATGTTTTTAGGCATAGGTAAGCAACCTCGTCAATTTTCACCAATTTTTAATCTTTTTCTAGGCTTCTGAAAGTCTTCGTGATAGTTGACATGAAAATATCACTATTCACATTTATTCACATATTTTGTAATGTTCTTAAAAGAGAAACAATATATAGACAAATAGAAGCTTTTTTTTTACACATAAAATTTCTGGCCCTGATGTAATCACCTAGGATCGGGGAAACTTTGAAATCCTGACAAACATCTGTCAGTAGTAGCAATAGATCCAACCAATTACCTTATTATTCAGTCATTATTATTATGGTTGATCACAGTGTCAGTCAGATGTTTAGACTGGATTTGACATTTTTCTCCATCTTCTCCCAAGAACCTGGGCTAGGCACATGTTGTTTAACAACAGGTAACAGAGAAGACACCCACTATATAAAACCCTTTAAATATATGAAGCCTGCTGTCATATGTTTGCAATTCTTTTCTTCTGCAGGGTAGACATATCCACCACAAACTTGATCGAGTTTGTCAAATTCCTTTGTAGAGTTTTGTGTCACAAACTGATCACAGTAATCCAAGTATGACCTGACCAAGGCAGAATACAGCAGGACAATAAATTCTTATAAGCTGGACTCCATTCTCTTTTTAATATACTCAAAATAGCATTTGCCTTTTAAATAACTGTTGCTTCGTGTACTTAATTAGGATTCTTAGATCTTTCAAATTAAACAAATAATTTCATTTTTTTCTTTCACAGATGCAGATTTTCTGTTAGTTTCAAGATCTTATCCAGCTATTTTAGAATATCCTGTCTGAATCTTCTTTTTATCTTCTAAAATACTAGTCACTCCATCTGGTTTTGTGTCATCTACAAATTTGATAACATTCTCAACTTCTTCATTTAAGTCATTAATAAAAATACTGATCAACTCAGAGTCCAGATATCATCCTGTGGGAACTCTACTCAATTCTGTTTTCCACACTGATATAGAACCATTTATAAGTACTCTCGGCAAAGCAATTCTGGCATAGTTGAAGATCCTTGTATATGCAAAGCTTAACCTTTATACTTGAGGTATGTCTCTTTCTTGAACATAAAATGTGAAATGTTTCCATGTATAACAGTGTGTGTGTGTGTGTGCGTGCGCACACATGCGCACTGTACACACATAACCAAACATACTCAAACAAGAATATAACTGTGCTCTTACTATTTATTTATTTATTTAGAAAAATAATCTAACTCTGATTTTATCATGAAGGCTTCTCTTACAGGAATTTTGTTCTTGGCAAATATTTTGATTTCAACAATGAAGAAAGGTTCATGAACTTCTAAAGATTTCATTTTCAAAGATTTCACACAATATTTAAAAATTACCTTGATGTAGAATTTGTTTTTTTTTATTGCAGATCCTTAGTTTTAAATTAATTAATCTTTGACTGATAATTGAACAAGGGACATATCCTACACACACAATAATTCATAAAGGAAATCTTCTTTTAATAGATGGATACAATGGATAGGTTTTAATCAGTGGTGGGATTCAAATTTTTTTACTACCGGTTCTGGGGGTGTGACTTAGTGGGCATAGCAAACTGGGCATGGCATGGGTGTGGCAAGGAAAGGATACTGTAAAATCTCCATTCCCACCTCACTCTGCGGGAAGGATACCACAAAATCTCCATTCCCTCCCCATTCCAGGGGAGGGTTACTACAAAATCCCCATTTCCTCCTGATCGACTGGGACTTGGGAGGCAGAGAACACATGGGGGCAGGGCCAGTCATAGGTGGTATTTACTGGTTCCCTGAAGTACTCAAAATTTCTGCTCCTGGTTCTCCAGAACTGGTCAGAAAGTGAATACAACCTCTTCTTTTAATATGCTTTTTAACATACTGATGAATCTACATATATACAAAAAGGCACATACATCATGCTATATCCATATATTGTACATAAATCCCTTTCTATAAACTTATTCTAATAAGATGCATTCTACGAATATTTCCTTACCTATAAAAAGAGTCTCTCATATAATCTGGAGCCTTCATGTAGTGATATACTTCACTGTTGATCAGTGTGAAATCTAAGACTGGAAACATTTGTCATATAATACAAATCATAAAGCTATAACACAATCAGAAGGTAAAACTATTTTTGAATTACTGAAGTGATAAAGCCATAATTAGATTAAGATATTCAAATATTTAAGACATTTAAAAATTCTACAATGGAATATCAGAAATAAAGAAAACGAATGTCCAAAAATTATATCAGTCATATAGAACTCTTTATATTCATATAGATTACTTTTTACTTGAAGATAAGGAGAAAATGCTTTTGAAAATATAACATATGACATCATGGAGCTATCAGAGCATTCTGGTGTTTGGTTTAATAATAGATGACTTTTAGCTTTATTTTCTTGCATGTTGCCTTGAGAACTACTGCTGTTGAGTGATTAATGAATTAATGAAAGTCAGAGCTAGAGAAATGCCCTCAATTTATCTTAAATTGCCATTCAGTATGAAATAAATATACTTTCCATTTGTAGGTGTACAATTAGCTGACCTTGGTTCAGATCAGAAAAGAGGAGATCAGCAATTTCACAGTTGAGTTCTTTAAGAACCCTTGGGTGGATCCATCACGATCTGGTGATTTGTTACTGTGTAGTCTTTCAAAATGTTCCTGAATATCTTGTCTTGTTATCTCAGTTTTCTTCAATTGTTCTGATTCTGTCTGTAAGAAAGTCAATATTGGTTCTATAGTAAAGACAAATGCAAAGAATTCATTGGCTTTTTATGCAATCTGCAGATCTTCCTTTTACTCCTTTGTCATTAACAACCCAAATACGTAATGATTTTTGTCAAATACTAAATGATTTTTGCAATAGTTTATTCCAGTCCTTTCTCATTTTCTCATTTTTTCTAAAATTGCATTCTTTAGGAATTGTGTGCTTTATTTTGCTCACCTACTTACGATTTTTAGTGCATGAAGGAAAGCTTCTTACCTTGTTAAGCCATACCAGCCCTTTTTATTGGATTTGTTTGATTTTACTTATTCATTCATCTGTTAAATTAATATGTTGCCAGTGCCACTATCAAGCATCTCTGGGTGGCTTACAGTAACATATATAAGCGTATAAAACAATTACAATTAGATGGACCCCATCTTAAGAGGCATAATGTGCAATACTTGAGATTGTCATGACTTTTTCCTTACTTAAGTAGAGGAAAATAATGGAAGAGTTATGCTGGGAGAGATTTCATGAAGGTATGGGAAAAAATAGAGGTTGCCTGGCATGTTCATGCTGAGGTTATACTCAGGTGTAGAAAAACCCTCACTCAGACATTACTACTGCCTAAGCTGCAACAATCCAGACCACAAGCTAAAGCATGAGTTTAATGTTTGCAGTGTTAAGTGAATTTTCTGATTTACAACTGTTCAGCAGATTTATTTTCTGTTAGAGCCTATATAGGCTGTTGAAAACTTGTTTCCCTTCCAAACAAAAACACAGGTTACAGGGACAAGCACACAAACACAGACACACACATACACATACACACACATACACACACAGACACAGACACACACACACACACACCCCAAATGTGATCAGCACTAAGGTTACAGATCATCAAATGAAAGAGATAGAAAGTGATTTAGAACAGAGGAAACAAATTCTTCCTTGGGTAATTAATTAACCTATGGAATTCATGATCACAGACTGTTGTGATGGCCACTAAACTGGATAGTTTTAAAGGCATTTGGTTTCTCCTGGAAGCTAAGGCTATCAAGGTCTAGTAGTCTTGTTGACCCATGCCAACTTTGAATTTATCATGCTTCCAAATGCCAGTTAAAGAGTTGCAATAGTAAGAGAAGAGCATCTTATGATTATCCCAGACATCTAGATGGCCAAATGAGACTCAAAATGAGACTCATCTGGTATAGCATTTTGTGTGCTTCATTAATAGGTCTGTCATTAATGTGTGCTATGTTCTAATGGTAAACTACTTTCGTTACTTGAAATCATCAGTAGTTGAGCTTGACTTGAGGACTATGGTTATTTTAAAATATAACCCCAGACAAAGGAAGCTTTTAAGTGTGGAAGCCGCCAAAATTATAACATAGAACATTAAATAAGAGTTGAAAGGGACGTTGGAGATCTTCTGGCCTATCTAAGTTACTATCTTTGAAAAGTAACTTTTTAAAAAGTTCCTATAAGCTGTTCCAAAGAAATGTAGTTTTTCTTCTTGAATTCAGAATGATTGTACAAATAAAACATTGCTGAACATTTCTAAAATGGAGATTTTAGCAGGACAATTACATTGCCAGATTCCTGTATTTCATTTCTCAGAATGTCAGACTGAAATAAGAAAGAATTTCAAGAAGCATAATCACTGGGATGGTTAGAGAAACTATAGTGCATAAGAGATCATGTGTTATATTTTGCATTAGCTACCTACCTCAGAAGCATTTTATTTCTGGAAAGTATATATCATTGCATCTAGCTTATTTCTACACACAGGATTTCTATGCATAGGAACACATGTAATGAATTCTTAGTACCTTGAATAAAGCAAGGATGGGCCATGTGATGTCCATTATGTTCACAGACATATCTCTTAAATTTTCTTGGATTTCCTGACCATTTGTAATAATTTAATTTTTGAAACTAGAAATCTGCCATACTGCAAAGGAAAGCAGTGCTAGTCTCTAGTAGCATGTTTATTTCCAAGAATGCCTTTGCTGCCCCTCACAGGCACTCATCAAAAATAAAAGAGTAGCTTACTTAAGCTTGCTTAAGGATGATGATAGATAGATAGATAGATAGATAGATAGATAGATAGATAGATAGATAGATAGATAGATATAGATGGATAGATGATAGATAGATAGGTAGGTAGATGATAGGTAGATGATATTAGATAGATAGATAAATAGATAGATGATAGATAGATAGATAGATAGATAGATAGATAGATAGATAGATAGATAGATAGATGATATAGGTACATAGATACATTATAGACAGATATATTCTAATATTAAGCATTTATAAGCTGAAAATTATGAATAAAGTACAATATAAATATAACCATTTATTCCTACTTTGCTCCTCTCATCCTAGCCATAACACTAACCATAAAAACATACACATGATTTTAAATAGATCAAACCTGTGATGACATGATTATTATGTAATGGCATAATAACCTTTGATGAATATTAAATTTGACTATTACACAGGCAAAAACAACAACAACCCAAGCACACAGAATAAGCAATATCTAGCTCAAAATCAGTATCCCTTCCCTGTGAAAGGGATCTAGAAGTGCTAGTGCAGAACCATTTATGTATGAACCAGCAATGTACTGCAGTTGTCAAAAAAGCCAACACAGTTATAGAGTGCAAAAATAAAGGAGTAACATCAAGATCACATTAAGTATTAATAGCATTTTATATTGCCTTGCTAAGATCTTAGAATACTGTGTCTAGTTCTGGTTACCACGATACAAAAAAAGATATTGATGGCAGAGAAGAGTAACAAATATGATTAGGGATTTGGAAGCTAAAACATAGGATGCACAGTTGCAGAAAGTGGTATGTGTAATCCAATGAGGAGAAGGACTAGAGTGTCTTGACAGCAATCTTCCAATATTTGAGAGGCTGTCACAAAGAACAGGGACACAACCTATTTTCCAAAGCATCTGAGGATAAGACAAGAAATAACAGATGGAAACTTATCAAAGTGAAATCCAACATAGAACTAAGGAAACATTTTCTAGCAGTGAGAACATGTAACTAGTGGAATGGCTTGCCTTTAGGAGTTATGAGTTATCACTGGAAGTTTTAAAGAAGAGATTGGACAGCCATTTGTCCAGAATGGTATAGGGAGTTGGGCAGGGGGTTGGACTAGAAAACCTCCAAGAGTCCTTTCTGTTCAGAGTGAAACAGACTGCTTTCACATGATGGTAAACTCTTCTTCCCTGGAGGTATTTGAACAAAAGCTGGATAGCCTTCTGTCAGGGATGTAGTAATCAACTGTAATTGATTCATGGGTGCAGAGAATAGGATTAGATGATAACCAAGAGATCTTCAAACCCATGCATTTTATAAATCCATGATAACATTGATGAAGCCAATATTTTCCATATGGCTAACCATTATAAACATGTCCTTAGTCCATTTTAAAGCAATGTAAACTATTCCCCATGATCATGCATTAATTATGTGCTAAGAGAAGACAGTTTATTTCAAAGCCAGTGGTATCATTAAGCATATATCTCAACAAACAGATGCTAACTTGTATAGGGCAACAGCAGTATTGGCCTCCAAACTGTTCCTTCTGAGCTACTCAGGCATGTTTCTCTATTAGATTACTGAACTGTGTTCCATACAAATTGCCTTGAATCCCCAAGGATCCTGTCCTCACATCTGTGACTGTTGTATTGTTCCCAAAATGTAATACCATTGAATTAAGATATAACTTACAAATCCAATTGGTTTATTTGTTTAGAAGCAGAGCAGCAAAATATCTTGAGCCAGCTCTACTTTCTTTTCTAGTTTTTTCATCATATGGTAACACATAATTAATAAAGATGAATGAATACTGTGGATTTGGCAACAGTACAAATAAAATATTATTTTTAAAGTATTTTGTTTACTAGATTTAGAGGCTACTTGACTGCCAGCAATTCTGGGCAGCTTACACATCTAAAAAATAGGAAGGAGTTAAGTGAAAGAAAAAAAGACTTTTACGTTTGGAATAAAAAATCTGATACATCAAAAGAGAACTAACTGAGGCTGAACAATCACATTCATTCCAGGTCTGGGTGCAAAGCCAGGTTTTAGAGATTTGAGGTATAGCTGCAGAATAGGATTCTTCAAATCTGCTAAGGAATGATATTCCAGAAGCAGCATCATGGCATAGAAGAATTCTTAGGTCCCTATACCAGAATGGGACAACTTGCTGTGGCCAACTTCCCATGGCCATCTCACTGCTACCCATCTCTTCATGTCCAACTTGCTGCAAGACAGTTGATGTGGCCAACTTGTCATGGGGCACCTCACCGCAGGATAATTCACTGCACGATAACTCAAAGCAATACATTTTATCCGCCACTGTTTCTTTGACATTATTTTCATTGACAAGATGGAGATGGCTGCAGCAGGTTGATTGTAGTGAAATGGCCATTGTGAGTTGGCTGTAGCAAGTTGGGCACAAAGGGATGGCCATGGTGAATTGGCCACAGTGAGTTGTCCTAGAACCTTCCAAGAGATGGTGTTATTTGATTGAAGGGACTAAAGCAAGCCCACTGTATTCAAGCATAGTGGCAGGCAGAAACTATTAGAGAGAGGTAGTACCTTAAATAACCAGGTCCTTTGCCACGATAAGCAGTAACCAGCTACTGAATTCAGGTAATAACCAGCATCCTGAATTCTACTTAGCAGCCAACCAGCTACCAGCAAAACAGCAGTGATGCATATTGACTCATGTTGTACCCATCGTTGCCTGTGCTTTCCAGACCAGCTATAGCTTCAAAGCAGTCTTCAATGGCAGTTGCATGTAAAGCACATAGAAATAGTTCAGCGTGAATTGACGATGGCATGAATGATTGTCTAAAGTGTCTTCTTTTCTAAGAATGAGTATAATTGGATTTGTGCAAGGAATTCCTGCTCCATGGTTGAGATATACAAATAGGTATCATCTATGTACTGATCATACTGTCAAGATTTGAAGCAAGCTTCTGCAACCATTATGACTACTCAGCTTGCCAACAAACCCGGGGGGGGGAGGGAATGTAGACTCCAGACATCAAGAAGATGAGTGGGAGAACCAAGGACACTCTAGCAGGTGTTTGCCAAAAGCCAGACTTTTTCCCACTACAATATTGTGAGGTGCTCAATTGGACAATGTGACTTGCACTAATAGGGGGAGAGAGAATTCTATACTTTAATTATGTGGGTTTGCATGGAAATTAGTTAGATCTGGTTTTGACCTTATCAGTGCTGAAACAATGTACTCAATAAAGTTTTGCATTCAGAGATTGGATCGTCTTGCTTGTGCTTGCTTGGTTGGGTTCGTCAGTCAGAATGTTCACAGATACTGGACTTTGAACTGATGAATGATGTCACCCAACAGCTTCATATAAATGTTTAACAAGAGGGGCAAGATCATAGAATGATGATGCCACAATAACATCTCCCCCTTACCCCATTATCACAGACTGAACCCAACCACATAGGAAGAATCATCATAACACAAGACCCTCTCTTTCCTAAGACCCACGGACAGTCCTGTATCTACTTTTCAAAAAGGTTCACATCAACAACCTGTTTAAAAAATATTAATTCTAAATCTGCCAGTCAGTCAACAAATAACCCAGAGCCTTACTACTGTCAGACGAGAAGAAAAGGTTATTCCTAACCTCTTTGTCACTCCTTCCCTTGACTATTATTTCCCCTAAAACTGCTTTTACAGAAGAAAGCCCAACCTTTCTATCATTTTGGTTGCTCACAATGACCTGTTTTGAAATGAGGCAACCAGAACTTCCCACGGTGTTCCAAATACAGCCATACAAGTTTACATAAATATATTGTAATTTTGAAACTTTAAGTGCAGTGCTTCTCAACCTCAGCAATTTTAAGATGCGTAGACTTTACACTCTGGGGAATTCTGGCAGTTGGAGTCTACACAAGTTACTGAGGTTAAAAAACACTGCCCTAGCATATTTTGTTTTTCTTTTTTTATAGCAGCTATTTTAACACCTAAGGTAACATATCCTTTAACGTTATTGTTTTTAGAGTCCAATAGTTTTCATTAGGCCTAAATGTCATTTCTTTCCCATTCAGAGCAAAAGAATTAAGACCACTTGGAGAATGTTCTCATGTCTTCATTTACAGCAAAGGTGGAGAACTATGCCCCTTCTGTGATTTGTGGCCTTCAACTTCCAGAATTCCTGAGCCACAGAGGTGTTATTAAGCCAGTTCTGACTGGTTTTAGGGAACCGGTAGTGGAAATTTTGAGTAGTTCAGAGAACCAGCAAATACCATCTCTGGATGGCCCTGCCCCATCTATTCAATGCCTCCCAAGTCCCAGCAGATGGGTCCTCTTTTCTTGCCCCGCAGAAAAGAACGGAGCTGGAAAGCAGGTTAGTGGGATGGGGAGGGAATGTGGATTTTGCAGTAACCTTTCCCCAGGAGTGGGGAGGGAATGGGGATTTTGCAGTATCCTTTCCCCAGGAGTGGGGAGGGAATGGGGATGTTGCAGTATCCTTCCTCTGCCAAGCTCACTAAGCCATCTTACCAGGCCACACCACACCCACAAAGCCACGCCCAAAACTGGTAGTAAAATTTTTTGAATCCCACCATAGCTGAGCCAGCATGGTTGGCTAAGGAATTCTGGGAGTTGAAGTCCACCAATCATAAAAGGGTGGGAATTCCCCACCCCTGATTTACAGAATGCCTGTGAATGTGCTATGGGGAAGACAGAATTAAAATATTTCTAAGGAAAATATAGCATTATCTTATTGTGGGACTCCAAAACCTTCTGTAAATTGGAGGCATGGAAAGGTATAAAATGCAAAATTTTAGATATTCATCATAAAAAGAAGTCTTTGTGGAATTTACTCTGGTAGTCATTGCTGACTATAATGGGCGGTGTTCACCTCCATTTCATTTCACCATAAATACACCCCAAACTATTTTCAAAGTTATATCTCATATCTCCATAGATTTTTGAACCCTCTAGGTCCAAAACTAAAAAAGGCAAGTCAATATTTTTGGGGGGTAGTAGCATAAAGCACAAAACATGCAATTTTTCAATGGCACCATGTGTATTAATGAAAGATTAGTCAATGATAAATTGATACAAAACACACACATTATTCCATCTCAAGTGACTGAACACAGTATTAAATCATTGCAAGCCCAGCAATGGTCAAATGTGGCTATATAGTTGACATTTTAATAGGAGTAAGGAATCCTTAATTACAAAGTCAATGATACAGTCAATTAAAAACTATTGTGTTCCATTCCAAGCAATCTTATATAAGCAAGAGTGCAGATATATTGATGAAAACAAATTTGCTAATGCTGTCAGGGACACAATATAAGACACTAGGACTAAATGTTTATAAAGGTAGTAGGTTAAATATATTTTTATATCATTAGCCAGTCTTCTAAAAGATAGCAACCTGAGAAAATATAATTATTCTTTCCAAGAAGAAAGCAGTAATATGTCACAATCTTTCTAAACAGGAGTGTGAAAAACTAACATCTTAACCTAAGTTTGATCTAAACATAAAAATGATTGCTTCTATAATTTCAATATCACCAAACATTACACCTCTTGTGGTGTTAACCCAGAGATGTCATGCTTTCCTTTAAACGAAGGCTAATATGGGTGCACAAAAACTTACAAAAGGAAATATAATTAAAGCCAGAGCTGTATTATGAATATTCCAAATATTTTTTACCCATTCACATTCAACTCCACACAAAAATAATGTTCAGTTAAGAAGAACTTTGGTTGAACTTTTTTTTAAAGGATTTTACTTGTTCATCTGTTTTATCCCTAGCAGCAAACTGTAATGTCTGCCCTATGGTAGCAAAAGCAACTTTTTAAGACTTTGTAGTCCTCAATTTATGACCACAACTGTGTCCATAAATTCTGTTGCTGGGTAAGACAGTTGTTAAGTGAGTTTTGCCCCATTTTATGACCTTTCTTGCTACAGTTGTTAAGTGAATCACTGCAGTTATTATGTTAGTAACATGGTTGTTACCTCCTGGCTTCCCCATAGACTTTGCTTGTCAGAAGCTCGCAAGAGCCAAGGTGGCGCAGTGGTTAAATGCAGCACTGCAGGCTACTGCTAGATCAGCAGGTCAGCGGTTCAAATCTCACCGGCTCAGGGTTGACTCAGCCTTCCATTCTTCCGAGGTGGGTAAAATGAGGACCCAGATTGTTGGGGGCAATATGCTGACTCTTTGTAAACCGCTTAGAGAGGCCTGAAAGGCCTATGAAGCGGTATATAAGTCTAATGCTATTGCTATTGCTATGAAGAGGTGATCACATGACCCCGGGAACACTGCAACTGTCATAACTATGAGTCTGCTGCCAAATCTCTGAATTTGGATCACATGGCCATGGGGCTGCAGCAATGGTTATAAGTGTGAAAAACTGCCATAAGTCACTTTTTTCAATGCCATTTTATCTTTGAACCGTCACTACATAAACTGTTGTAAGTTCTACCCATTGAAGCATTACAGTTTATGAAAAGCAAAACAAAATAAAACATTTTGAAACAATTCTTGATATCAAATAGGCACTCAAGATATCAGTTCATGAAAGCTGAAAAAGAGAAGGAAACTATTATAAATGCAAGCTCTGCAAATAAATTAACTTGGTGCATTGTTTTTCTATATAACATCTGGATATGTATTCAGTTTAAATCAATGCTGTAGATTTAATTTTCACAGTTTTTAAAGTTCCTGCATATGTTTTTTTTTTAATTTTGCCTCTTGAGGAATGTACTACAAAGGATAAAGCTTGTTTTCCACGGCTCCTGCTTACTCTGGAGAAATTAAGAACCATTGTGTGCTTTCAGAAGGAGGATTTCCTCTGTTAAATTTCCAAATAGAAAACAATTGTTCATTTGGATTTCTTTATTTGGATATGAACATGGTAACCTCCTTAAGCAGTTTGAGAAAAGGACTGGAATTAAGTAGCTTTGAGGCTAATACAAAAGGTGCTACAGAGATTTTTGTGGAGATGCATAATGGTTAAAGAAAGGACATGATGGCTCAATGGTTAAAGAAGCTTGAGTTCTGTGCAACAGGGTGAACGCTTGTTCCTTGCCCCAGGTCCTGCTCACTTAGTAGTTTGAAAGCATGCAAATCAAGTAGATGAATAAGTACAACTTTAGCGGAAAGTAACGGCATTCTGTGTGCCTTTGATGTATATCCATGGTGGCCACATGAACATGGAAATTGTCTTCAGACGACATTGTGTCCTTCCACCAAGAAATGGAGATGAGCACCATGCCCTAGAGCCATGATGGCATGAGGAGCCATATTTGGTGGCATGCCAACCATCAGTTCCGATGTGCATGTGAGCACCAGCCAGGTAGTTTTTTGCCCTTCTGGACGACCATTGGGACTGTTTTCCCCCTTCTCCAGGCCTCAAGAAAGCCTCCAGAGGCTGGGGAGGGTGAAAAATGGTCCCAATGGGTCAACCGGAAATTTGGAAATGATCCGTTTCCAGCTTCCAGAGGGCTTCTGGGATCCCAGGGAGGTGATTTTCACCCTCCCCAGGCTTCAGGAAAGCCTGTGAAGCCTGGGGAGGGGTCACTCACACATGCATGGGGGGATTGCATGCAGATGCGCAGCTGGGTGGGGAGATTGAGTGGGCATGTGCATGCGATAGCGTATACACACACAATTTAGGCACATCATAAGAAAAAGGTTCACCATCACTGCCCTAGAGTCACACACAACTGACAGAGAAACCTTGACTTTTTAATAAAAAGATGTGAGTAGACATTTGATGACCATATTAATACAAATACTTTACCAGGTTAAATAAAGGTCTAATCATGGCATTTCTGACAACATAGTAAGCTTGATTAGTGTTCATCTGGATGTAATTGCTTTTCTTGGTTTAGTGTGTTGGGCAAAGTTTAGTAATTTACTAAATCTAGAATTCCGTGTATTGAAAAAGGGTAAATTCAGCAACATAAGCATGTTAAGCCAGCCAAAAGTTATCTTATCCCCATCATTAACTCAAGCTAAAGCCAATTCCAAATAGATAAAATACTGAATTTCAATATTCCTTGGTACATACATTTCCAACTGTGTAAGGATATAGTGCCTCAAATCTATTTCAGTAAAAGCTGTGAACTTGAAAGATGATAGGTAGGATTTAAGAATATGCCACTGATGGCAAATTAACCCACACAGTTTAACAGCAGTAGGTATAATTGGGGATACTTGACTTTATCTCCCAATAATTTTGTACGGGAGGATTTCTAAGTTGTACCTTCTGCTTTTAATTATAATCTTACAGATTTATATAAAGCTATCAGGGGGTTACAAACCATCCAAATACCCGTAGCACAGTCTCTGTGTTTTTCTCTTTTCATTTGAATTTTATTAAAGTTTTTAAAATAAAGTTAATAAGGTTTTTTTATAGGATAAAAAGCAAAAACAACGAAGTTGGAAAACTAAGAGGGAGAGAGAATGAAAAAAGAAAGAAAGAAAGTAGTGACTTCTTTTTTCAATGCAATAGAATACCAAAAAACAAAAAAGGAAATTACAATCTCAACCGTTTGCTTTACAGTTTGCAACATTTCAAGCCATTTCTAATCATTTAATCATCAATTCCTAAAATCATTTTTTTTCCTTTTAAGCAAAAAGTCCAGAAGTGGTTTCCAAGTAGAAACAAAACAAGCTAAATTCTTCTCTTTAATCAAAACAGTGAATTTTATCATCTCTACCAACTCTACCACCTTTACCACCCATTCTTCCATTGTGGGATTAATGCACATTTTTTTCTCTTTTCATTATGTGCCGAGAAGTGTGCACAAAGCTTTGTCATTTCCATTGAAAAAAAAGGCCCTTGCCTATCTCCACAGACAAGTCTAGTGGATGTAAAACTAATTGGAGTCTATAGGGCAATGATGGCTAACCTTTACTGGAGTGAGTGGCCAAAGTGCGCATGCGAACCCCCAAAATGCAATGTGTGTGCGGCCCCCTCGCATGTGACCTGTCCCTATGCATGCAGCCCCCTTCATGTGCGCTATGGCCAGGCATGTGTGCATGCCCTTGCATGTGCCTTCCCCTCATGCATGCATGTGTGACCCCCCTGCATGCCCCTCATCCCCTGCACATGCACGACCAGCTGACCAGAGGGGTGTGTGCATGCATGCTTAGTGGAGCTGAACAAAGGCAATGGCTCGTGTGCCCACAGATTGTACAACATTGTAGAGAAAAAGATTTCCAGACCCATTCAGGTTTTTTCTCCTTTTGATAAATAGAATTCTGTGGCAATACTTCCACCAAGTGTTTGGCTTATGACACAAAAGCTTAACCTCATTACCAAAATAATCATTTTCTGTTTTAGACAACACATTAAAGAATAAATGAAAGAAATGGCTAGGCTGGCTCAACACACTTCCATTAAAAAAAAAAAAACTTCTGCCCAAGATTACCATACTTACAACCTTGCATTTAGTGACTCTTCTAAGTTACAACGGCAATAAAAAAGTGACTTACAACTATTTTTTACACTTGTGACCTTTGCAGCATCCCCATAGTCACATGACCAAAATTCAAACACTTGGTAACTGGCTCATATTTGTGACGTGTCCCAGGATCATGTGATCACTTTTTGCGTCTTTCTGACAAGCAAAGTCAATGAGAAAGCTAAATTTACTTTACAACAAGGTTACTAACTCAACAACTGTGGTAAGAAAGATCATAAATGTGGAAAAACTAACTTAAAAATTGTCTCACTCAGTAACAGAAATTTTGGGTTAAATTGTGGTTTAAGTCAAGGACTGCCTACATTGTGTCAGTGCAAGTGTTAGCACGTGAACTTACCAAAATTTCATCAAGGCCGTTTTCAGTATGACTAAAACATCTATGCATATTTTGTTTATTAAAAGATATGCCAAATTTTATCTGTTTGCCATACAAGATTAATGAATAAAATAGGGCATTATTCTGTTTCATTTGATCTTCTGTGTGCAATGGGCCAGATCCTAACTGTCAGACCATAAAGGTATGAAATTCATTAGGATCTAATTTGTAGACAACCGGCAATAAATGCATACTTTAAAAATGATTTTAAAATGGTTCTATGCATTTTGAAGTGATAGTTCTGTTATTTTGTAGCAGAAAAATCTAATATCTGATACTATCAATTTAAATAACCAGAAATGAGTAGAATTTTTAATCTATATTTACGCATGATAAGAAATAATAACTTGGATTCTTTATTACACTAACAAACCAATTTGTTTCTACTTGATGTTCCATACTTAATATTGCTACAATTTGAACAGTTTGCTAATCATTAGCATAACTTTGCTTCAAAAAATCCTATTATGTTCCTTTGAAAACATTTCCCTTATACTCTATTATTCATATACAAGCTAGGAATAAGCAATTTTATTAATGGGCTGTGACTGCACTATATCTTAATACAGCAAAAATCAATGTGTGGAGAAGAAATAAGCATGCTGTCTACTTACTGTTGCTTCTATTTATTAATTTTTACAATGCATCTTCCTCAAGAGACATCCAGCTTTATAGTATTTGAACTTTTTAAATGAACAGAAACAAGCTCTCTAAAGATTACAATAATTCGTATTCGTCTTTCTCTACAAGGGGATACAATTAGCTATTCCAAACTTTTAGATAATCACATCAATATAACAGACAGCATTTAACAATACATGCAAACTTAATTTGGTTCACTCATGTAAGCTGTAGAGAATTCCAGTATGCATGTATTAATCTAAACAAACAAAACTAAAATTATGTAGAAGTAGGAAAACTGGGATCAAGAGAATTAGATCAAAGCAACTACCACAAAGTGCTTCAGAGATTTCATGGCTCATAAATGAACTTTTACATTGGGACTCATCATTCTTCTGTTTTGACCTCATCATTACCTACTAAAATTAGGATAATATAATGAAAAACAATATAGGAAGTTGAGGAAGCTTCTTGATCTGTTGGATCTGTTTAGATGTCACGCAAGAGGATCCTGCAACAGTCACTGTCACATCTCTTAGAACTCTGGAGGGCACCCTAATGGTTCTGATTTAATTCTACAAGATCACAAGAGATTTAGCTTTATGTAGTATATTGTATTATGTTCATCAATCTGTCCTTCTGGATGCCTGCTGGCGTCCAAGAAGCAAAAAAGAAAATGGGGTAGCAAGAGAGAAAGGAAAACATTTACTGTATTTTTGGATTATAAGACGCACCGGAGTATAAGACGCACCAATTTTTTGAAGTGGTAAATTAAAAAAAAAAGTTTTTGCACTCTGCAGCATTCCCAAACCCTCTGCAAACCTCATTTTTTGTGAAAATGGGCATACAGAGAGTTTGAGAGGCCTGCAAAGTGCTCCTGGGGGCTGGGGAAGGACAAAAATGAGCAAAAAAATGGGCCCATTTTTTGCAAAAAACAGAGCATGCATAGGCTTTGGGAGGCTTGTAGAGTGTTTCTGGGGCTGGGAAGGGGAAATGAGCAAAAAATGGCCCATTCTTTGCTTGTTTTTGCCCTCTCCAGCCCCCAGAAGCACTTTGCAGGCCTCCCAAACCCACTCCACATCCATTTTTGCAAAAAATGGGATGCACCGGGGCGGGGTTTTGGGAGGTCAAAAATGCTGAATTCAATGTATAAGACACTCCCAGATTTTTACTCCCTTTTTTGGGGGGGGGAAGGTGCATCTTATACTCTGAAAAATACCATAGGTTTTGGCTCCATTCTTCTCTGCTTTGTGCTTCACCTAATTTATCACAAAGGTATGTTGATTTTGCTTTAGCAATTGAAACAGTGACAGTGTTGGCTGCTGGGTTTGAAGAAACTTCCCATCAATAGGAAAGAGGACATTCACAATGGGAGGTGGAACTAGCAGCTGAAAAATGATCACAAGGTCAAAAAGATGGGATGCACTTCTTTGGCTATACAGATGGATACATAATAGTTTCAATGGAAAGAAAAATCAGGTTCTCCATCTTTGTCAAGGAGTCAAGTTGTCTCCTAACAGATATCTTGCCAGGGAATGATGACTTAAGAGAGCCCACAATGCTATCATTACTGTTAGCATATCTATCTGGGAGGAGTAAACTATATCAAATTGATTTTTTTTTAAAAGTATACCAGCAAACACTCTGTAGTGCAATAACATACTGAGAGATACAATTCTAAAATACGGATAGGTTCCAATATGCAACTTCTTAAATAATTGGTTGTTTGTTTTATGTATTTATTTCCATATTTCGCCCAGGAATATAAGCATGTGGTACATTGTATCACATAACAATGTGTAAAAAAATGTTAAGTAGCTATAAACATTCAACGTTTTGCAAATATTGATGTAGAGGATAGTAAAATATATACTCTGTCCTCTTTCTAAAATAGTTATTTACCTTGAAGTTAAACTTAGTTTAATTCACATATATGGATAAGTGCAAGCGAGCACAATTAAAAGGGAACCAAAAACATTATAATTACTCCTGTCTTTTCTGATATAGATCATTCATTAAGGTAGCTTGGGTTGTCTTCATAACAAAGCCCAGCCCAAATGCAATTTAAATTCAATGTCATGTGTTGACCATGATCATTCTCTTCTGCATCTTTCCTCACATCAGAAATCTGCAATGATGATAATTATTTTCTAATTTTACTTTGTCCAGAATCCCCCATCCCATTCTCAGTGATATAGAATAAAACAGAATAGAAAAACAGACTTGGAAGGGATCTTGATGGTCTTCTAGTCCAACCCCCTGCTTAGGCAGGAAACCCTACATAAATAAGTAACAATCTTAGAAAAACTCCTTCACTTTCTTTTGGTACAATATAAGAAACAATAATGGGCAAGAGTTATGCACACAATACTTATTTGAGTATTAAATATGAATCTGCATTTAAAGTAATATTTAGCTTCTCCTACAATGTTTTTGGAAAACACTAAAGTAACAGAAACAAAGATAACTAGAATTTATTAAGCCATTGCTTTCTCTTTTTTTCAGAAAAAGTATGTCTGAGTTAGTATTCTCCTATATTTAATGTAGAACGTTATTCAAATACTTTTATATTCATAAATATGACCAAAGAAAAGCATTTCAATAGAATATAATAAATCCTTTGAAAAATCACATCAGAAACTCTGTATAGTCATTTTCATTTATAAACATGCCAGAGTTTCCAAGAATTATATTTTCAGTTCAGCGACATAGCTTTCAAAAACCATTTTCATTGTCATTATTACAAATCAAAAGTGTTTTATTAATGGCGATGGTCAGACAGACTCTGCCAGCAGGGCAAAAAGGACTTTTTGATTAATAAAATGGGTTCAATCAGTACACTCCATAATATTTAAAAGTGTTTTAGACAAATCCTATCCTATCACTTACTAGTCAACTGCTGAGGCTTTCTAATTTTATTCCCTGCAGTACTTTAATTTTCTCTGCCATTTGTATTGATATCCAAAGCTATCACTAGGATATAATTTTAACCCTGTGACTCCTATGTCCAGTCCCATGTGTGCATCTGAGAGTGGGTATATTTTTAGCTTATAGATCACTTTTTTTATCCCTAAATAGAAATAATGCCCAGGAAAGGATTTAGACAGAACATAAAAAGTTATCACAGGCTTTTTGTTTTCAGTAGAAATCATGGCTGACTGCAGATACAGAGATGAAGACGGTTGTGAAGAATGAATCATCAGCAAATAGGCTGGTCCATCGCAATTCTCAGAGATTTGCCAATGAATGCTCTGAATGACAGCTACTCATTAGTAGACCACTTAAGCAAACCTCTTGCATGGATAGCAGCACTTTCTCATGAGTTTGAGTGCCAGGAGCCAAGGGAGATGGCATATTTATTCTCAGCAATGGAGGAACCTTTCATGATGGCACTAAGCCAGATGAATTCACTTTCTAATACATTTGGAAATGTTATGGATATTAGAAACCATTAAAGCTGTTAGTTTAATTTGAAAACTTGTAAATTTTACTTTCCTTCAATTTAAGAAATTTTAACAGAATAACAGAATAACAGAATTGGAGGTCTTCTAGTCAAATCCTGCTTAGGTAGGAAACTCTATATCATTTCCCACTCCAAGACCAGATGGCGCGAGTAATCAGGACCCTGGTCTCAGGCTGCTGTCGCTAAATGCCAGGTCTGTTGTTCACAAGGCTCCCCTCATCCGGGACTTAATTTTAGATGAGAGGGCAGACCTGGCATGTATTACTGAAACCTGGCTGGGCCCGGAGGGAGGAGTCCCCCTCGTAGAGATGTGCCCAGAGGGTTTTCAGGTGCTACATCAGCCGCGAGCCCAGGGAAGGGGTGGAGGTGTGGCTATTGTTATCCGAGAGTCCCTAGTACCTCGTAGGATCCCTGCTCCGGAGCTTGCCGGGTGTGAGTCCTTGCTGGTGAAGTTGGACCTCAAGGGTCAAGTGGGTCTGCTGTTAATGTACCTGCCTCCCAACAGCGTTGCGGCAGCCCTCCCCTCGCTCCTCGAGTTGGTAGCCGAGTTGGCAGTTGAGTTACCCAGGCTTATGGTTCTGGGGGATTTCAACCTGCCTTCTATCGGCGCTCACTCTGATGGAGCGCAGGAGTTCATGGCTTCCATGACAGCCATGGGCTTGACCCAAGTAATCCAGGGCCCAACTCACTCGGCGGGTCACATGCTCGACCTCGTATTTCTCTCGGAGCAGTGGAGTTGTGACCTTGGTCTGAGGGGTAGTGAGATCTTACCCCTGTCATGGTCGGACCACTACCTACTGAGGCTTGACTTTCGGAGACCAAACCCCCACTGTAGGGAGGAGGAACCGACCAGGTGGTTCCACCCCAGGCGACTTATGGACCCGTCGGGCTTCCAGACGGAGCTTGGGGTTATTCCTGATACTCTCGCCCGCAGTCCGGCGGAGACTCTGGTTGCTGCCTGGAATTCAGCAGCGACAGAGGCTCTTAACCGGATTGCGCCTTTACGGCCGATCCGAGTCAGTGGATCCAGGAGGGCCCCTTGGTTTACTGAGGAACTCCGGGAGATGAAGCGCCGAAAGAGACTCCTAGAGCATCGATGGAGATCCAGTAAGTCCGAGTCAGACCGAGCACTTTTAACAAGCAGCATCAGAGTTTACATCCGGGCAATTAGGACGACAAAAAGAACATACATTGCCTCTCTGATTGCTTCCGCTGAGTCGCGCCCAGCCGCCTTGTTCAGGATAACCTGTTCCCTCCTAAATAGGAGGGATACGAGTGATCCTTTGCAGGGCAGAGCTGAGGACTACGTCCAATTCCTCGCGGATAAAGTTGCTCGGCTTCGGGCAGACCTGGACTCCAATCCCGCAGAACCAGCTGAGGCACCAAGGGATAATCTGGTAGGACATCACTGGACTGATTTTCAGGCTGTTACCCCTGAGGATGTGGACAAGGCCATGAGAGCTGTAAGTGCCTCCACATGTGTACTGGACCCGTGCCCCTCCTGGCTGGTTGTTAACAGCAGGGAGGTGGCACGGGGCTGGATCCAGGCGGTTGTTGACGCCTCCCTTCGGGAGAGGGACTTTCCCCCTGCATTAAAGGCGGCGGTGGTGAGACCCCTCCTGAAGAAACCATCTTTGGATCCAGCCGTCTTAAACAACTATCATCCAGTCTCCAACCTCCCCTTTGTGGGGAAGGTTGTTGAGAAGGTGGTGGCCTTTCAGCTCCAGCGGTCCTTGGAGGAAACCAGTTATCTAGATCCCTTCCAGTCGGGTTTCAGGCCTGGCTACAGCACGGAAACAGCTTTGGTCGCATTGATCGATGATCTCTGGAGAGCCAGGGATGGAGGTCATGCCTCCATCCTGGTACTCCTTGACCTCTCTGCGGCTTTTGATACCATCGACCATGGTATCCTTCTGCGACGACTGCGGAAGGTGAGGGTGGGAGGCACTGTCTTACGGTGGTTCTCCTCTTACCTCTCGGACAGGTCGCAGTCGGTGTTGATCGGAGGGCAGAGATTGACCCCTAGGCCCCTAACGTATGGGGTGCCACAGGGTTCGGTCCTGTCCCCCCTCCTCTTTAATATCTACATGAAACCGCTGAGTGAGATCATTCGACAGCACGGGATAAAATACCACCAGTACGCGGATGATACACAGCTGTATCTGTCCGCCCTGTGCCAACTCAATGAAGCGATGGACGTGATGTGCCAGGGCCTCGAGGCTGTTAGGGACTGGATGGGGGTTAACAAGCTTGTACTCAATCCAGATAAGACCAAGTGGCTGCTGTGCTTCCCTCCTACTAATTGGCCAAGTGTTCCACCTCTCAGGCTGGGGGGTCAAACAGTACACCCCTCAGATAGGGTCTGCAACTTGGGAGTCCTCCTGGACCCACAGCTGACTTTTGAACACCACTTGTCATCTGTGACCAGGGGGCCATTTGCCCAGGTCCACCTGGTGCACCAGTTGCGTCCCTACCTGAACCGGGAGGCTCTCACAACAGTCACTCATGCCCTTGTGACCTCCAGACTGGAGTACTGCAATGTGCTCTACATGGGGCTGCCCTTGAAGAGTATTCGGCGACTTCAGCTTGTCCAGAATGCAGCCGTGTGAGTGATCGTGGGTGCGCCTCGGTTCACGCACGTAACACCTATCCTCTGCGAGCTGCACTGGCTGCCTGTTGATCTCCGGGTACGCTTCAAGATGCTAGTTGTCACCTACAAAGCCCTTCATGGTATTGGATCTGGGTACTTGAGAGACCGCCTACTGCCAATTACCTCCACTAGACCAATTAGATCCCACAGACTAGGCCTCCTCCGAATTCCATCAGCCGGCCAGTGTCGACTGGTGACTACCCGGAGGAGAGCCTTCTCTGTGGCTGCTCCGACCCTCTGGAATGAACTCCCCGTGGAGATTCGTACCCTCACCACCCTCCAGGCCTTCCGCATAGCCCTTAAAACCTGGCTGTTCTGACAGGCCTGGGGCTAAAGACTCGCTGCCCCACTTCGAATGGTATGACTGTTGTGCTTTTTAATTATGCATGGTTTTTATGTTTTTTGTAACTTTGTTTGTTTTTTTCCCCTCCCTTTGAGTTGTGAGCCACCCTGAGTCCCTTTCAGGGAAAAGGGCGGCATACAAATAAATTAAAATGAATGAAATGAAATGAATTTCAAATAATTGTCTAATCTCTTCTTTAAAACTACCAGTGTTGGAGCATCCACAACTTCTGGAGGAACTCGTTCCATTGATTAATTGTTCTGTCTAGAAATTTCTCTTTTGTTCTACATTGATTCCTTCCTTGATTCGTTTCTATCCATCACTTCTTGTCCTGCCTTCAGGTGCTCTGGATAATAGGCTGACCGCCTCTTCTCTATGGCAAACCCTTAAATGCTGCAACACTGATATCATGTCATCCCTAGTCCTTCTTTTCATTAAACTAGACATACCCAATTCCAGCAACCGTTCTTTATATGTTTTAGCCTACAGTCCCCAAATAAACAGAGATTTAAGAATTTAAAATACTATACCATTGGCAAAAAACAACAAAAAATGACTTTTGATTTTAGAAAGTTTTAAATAGATTGAGAGACCAGAAAAAAATTAGATATAGATTCTTTTTGGTGTAAGATTAAAAAAAAGAAGCAAGTATATAATTAAGTCAAATACTTGTGTGAAATGACTGAAACAGAACTCAACCCATATTTTGAACTGACGTTTGATTAACGTTGCAAGTATACACTAGAGGGAACTAAAGGATGGCAGAAAAGAATGAAAATGGCTAAGTTGGCTATAATTTTCTCTTAGTTTAAAGAGTGTTTTTAAACATAGACTGAACTATTAATAAGTAATACTTCAGAGAGGATACAGATTTAAATTAATAAACATATAGAAGATGACAAAAACTTTTTAAAAAATTACCTGAAAGGGAGTTATAGAGCTTGATGGTATGAAAGACAAAAAAAAACTGCAGTTACCAAAATGAGACTAGATAAGGCAAATCAAGAAAAGGATTTGGACATGGAGCAGCTGCAGCAAGAAATTCTGGATGAAACATTTTTTATGACATTTACAAAGTAGTTAGTGAAAGCTTTGAAAATTCATTTCAAATGTTGAACATGCTGGCAGGCAGATCAAATCCTGGGATGTCAGATGATGATTTAAAGATTGTACAGGGGAACAATATAAAGTTGGAGCATTTGACCAGGGATAAACCATTTGTTCAATATTTCTGGTAACTCCCATTGGGTTTTTGCTGCATTAGGATTGGAAAAAATGATTTCTGAATTGTGAATAGATAAAAGTTAGTGTATGGGGAGAAAATGATTTTTTTTATTGTAAATTTTAAAGAGTATAAAAAATTAGATTATGTTCAGTTTGATCAATGTTGGAAACCACTTCTTTATTATAGTCTCTGTTGTCTTTTATTCTCTTCTATCTTTTTTCTTTTCTTTTCCCTGCTTCTTCTAGTTGATCTTGCCTCAGTTTTTATTGTATTTGTTAAAAACTTCAATAAAATTATTATAAAGAGTTATTGCAGGATAACAGTGCATTTATTTATAATTATCTCTAAAGCCACACAGGGTCTTGGCAACTCAATCACAATGCACCAGAAATCTTTTCTTCCAGTCTACTGTTCATGTTAAAGCCTCTTGTTATGGCTCATGCAGCTGATACCTGTGGGTGGTAATGGAATAGGTAGGTGGGAGAATCTATCAAAAGTCCCTTGCTGCTTTTGCAATTAAGACCTGTCCCACATCTTTACAGGCAGAATGTCCTAATCAGAATGTCTAGAGGGAGCCATCTTTGAGAAGGGAAGCAGACACTGCAGCTGTTATAAAAGTGACATTCAGAAATGTATCTTTACTGTAGCCAACTTTCTGTTTCCCCATCACATTTCAGTTCATTAATTACATAGCTCAGGGAGGCCTCATAATAGGTCTCTCCATGCATAGAACTGAAGCATGAATGAAGCAAGTGGGATGGCACACAATGTCCTTCATTCCCATTTGTATTTGGTTTCCTGCTGGCCAGGAATTGAATAGACATTTCATCAAAGGAACTTATATTCATAAAATTACATTTGCATAATTTTTAATACCAGCAGAAATCCTCCACAAAATTTCATGCTGCTATAAGCATAACAGTTGCTTCCCAACTCAGAAAATTAAAAACATAGATATCCAGTAAAATCCACGACAATCTTATGTGCATTTGTGACATAATCACCACATCACACCGAGGATGTCATAATGCAAAGGATCTGAAGCAGAGGTGGTATTTAGCAGGTTCTGACCAGTTCTGGAGAACTGGTAGCAGAACTTTTGAATAGTCCAGAGAACTGGTAAATACCATCTCTGACTGACCCCCACCCCCATCTATTCTCTACCTCCCGAGTCCCAGCTAATTGGAGGGGAATGGGGATTTTGCAGCATCCTTCCTCTGGAGTGGGGACTGAATGGAGATTTTATAGGATCATTTCCCTGCCATGCCCACCAAACCATGCCATGCTTACAGAACTGGTAGTAATTTTTTTTTTGAATCCCATCACTGATCTGAAGTATATAATTAATATGATTTGCGTGTTGACATAACAATGCATGTCATGGGGACCTCTTTGTGCTTGCTGAAGATGCTCATGTAAATGGATGGAGAATGGAGTAGACTCAGCAGGCGTAAAGATAATTTTAAACTTACAAATTTGTTTAGTAATTGTTCAAAGTTACAACAACACTGAACAAGTGACAAGATAAGTTTTCACACCAAAGCAGTATCAAAATTCAGATGCTTGACTACTGATTCATATTTATGATGATTGCATATTTATGATGTCCCAGGCTCATGTGATCAGCCTTCAGACAAGCAAAGTCAAAGGGAAATCCAGATTGACTTAATAATCATGTTACTAACAACTGGAAGTGATGTACTTAACAACTATGGCAAGAAAGATCGTAAAATCAGACAAAACTCACTTAACAACTGTCTCGCTTAGTAACAGAAAGTTTGGGCTCAATTGTAGTCATAAGTTGAGGATTATCTATACTATATTGATCTTTGCCAGCATTGACCTTAGACATGAAAAGATATACAGGATCTTGCTACGGTATCAAATCATGCATTTTCCTACATGAGTCAATAGCAGCCAATACTTACCAAATAGGGATATATAAATACAACGCAATCCACATTTTTGTAAGCAAGGATACTTTTTTCAATTTAAAAAGAGACAGAAGAAAAAGAATTATTGCTAAGAACATAAGGAAATATAGGCTATTAATAATGCCTTAATCTCTTATTGTCCATAATAAGATGGCTTTCCTGAACAAGTCTGGATTACCTTTCATTTGGCAATCTATTCTTGGAATTGTAATACAAATGTACTGGGAGAAATCAGTGTCAAATAAGACTGATATAGCAGCCAAAACTTAGATATTGAAAATATATCTCAAATACCTTTAGTGATAAAATACATGTCTATGTCTATGTTTAGGGATAAACATTTGTCAATAAATCTACCATATGTGGTCACTTATTGAACTGTACCATATTAGTAATGGAAGCAAGTGCAGTAAATATAAATCACTTGCAACATTTAAATAACTATCTGATGCAAGAACTCACGGGAAGCTGTCAGAAGAATAATTATTAATGAGAGAGCAGTCTGCTAAACAAACATTTTCCAATGAAGATTTACAAGCTGTTCTGCTGGCTGTTGTTATTTATTATTTGTTTACTTATTAACAAAATTTCTCAATTGCTGCAGTCAAATGCCTCTAAGCAGCGTACAAAAGACTATCAACATAAAAGCAATTCTGAAAATTACAAGAACAGTCATTAAATAATAAGGAATATAGTTTCATCTTTCAATTAGGACTCAAAATCATTCAAGGGACATTTGAAAAAGAAAGTTTGGAGCAGTTTCTAGTTCCAGGGGCAAGAGATGCAGTCACAAGGGGAAGCATATTCCACAATGTTGGGGCTGCTATGAAAATTACTTTCTGGCCATAGCCATTTATTTCCCAAGGGGGCAAGACTTTGAGCAGATTCTTTCTAGGTGATTTGAAAAGTTGTGCAAAATAATTTGGAACAAGGTTTTCCTCAAGGAAGCTAAGAACCACATTGTGTGGGGCTTTATAGGCAATAGCCATCAGTCTGAATTGGTTTCAGAACCCTATGACAATTAGGCCAACTCAAAGATGATTCACATACAAAAGGGATATGGCTTCATCATGGTATCTTGTAGATTTTGATATACATAACTGGAAGAAGCTGCGACAGTCTGCTCCTTGGTTACAATAATCCATATTCAGATTAGCATTGCATGAGTCATCAAACTGAGGCCTGTCTTTTAGTTAAAGATGAAAGAGCCATCTCTTCCCAGTTACATCCACTCATCCCACCAGGTCTGTCAGGAGAGGCATGTTGTGGAAATAACAACAAGAAACAAGTTTTTTCTCCCTCACCTAGTCCTTATATATTTATTTCATTTCATTTCATTATTTCATTTCATTATTTTATTTTACTTTACTTTACTTCAATTTATTTTATTTATTTTGTCAAGCATGAATTAGATAACAGATATATGTATAAACTTGATTATGAATACATGAAATGGATACAAATACAAGGGAATATTAGGACAGGGATGGTAGGCACTCTGGTGCGCTTATGCACACCCGTTATGTTATATATTATAGCTGGATGTTGCACGTCTACATCATCCAGAGACCCTGGAGACATTTGAAGTAAGGAAGGAAGGAACGAAGGAAGGAAGGAAGAAAAGAAAGAAAGAAAGAAAGAAAGAAGAAATAAGAAATAAAAGAAGGAGGGAGGGAATGAGGGAATAAGTAAGTAAAGAAGGAAGGAAGGAAGGAAGGAAGGAAGGAAGGAAGGAAGGAAGGAAGGAAGGAAGGAAGGAGTGATGGTGTCAGAATTATACCTGTTTATAAATTTTGTTTAAAGTCTTCAAAAGTCTTCCCCCTCTTTCCTTCAATTCAGTATTTATTTTAATAAATAGACCTAGCCACCACCCCCCCCCCCCTGGCTATTCAATCTTGTTCAGTTGTCTGCAGTTTTCTTTGCATGGTTTTTCAGAATATTGCCACTGCCACCTTCATAGGACTGAGATAAAGTGAGTGGATCAAGGCCACTAGATGGCTTCATGGCTAAAATGGGATTAGAATTTATGGTCTCCTAGTGTCTAGCCTGATGCCTTAGATATTATTTCCGAACTGACAAAACTGAACAGTGCCCCACACAGATGTTAAGCAGCATACAGATTTGAAATGTTTACAAAACATTCCTGTGCTAAGTGCCTTTTGTCACCTTAGGTATCAGGTTCTGAAATATAGTCAATTCTAGGCCCTGATTGCTTGTTTACTACAGCTGGTCAGTTCTATCTTTACTAATTTTCCATAACAGAAGAGTTTAATTTTGAGATATTAGATATGCCCATTTTACTGCTAGACCTCAAGTGTCTGCTGCCTTTAGTTTTAGAATCATGTAAGAAACTTTTAGGATCAAATTACAATTATAATTACAATAGCAGAGTTGGAAGGGACCTTGGAGGTCTTCTAGTCCAATCCCCTGCCTAGGCAGGAAACCTTATACCATTTCAGACAAATGGCTATCCAACATCTTCTTAGAGACTTCCAGTGTTGGGGCATTCACAACTTTTGGAGGCAAGTTGTTCTACTGATTAATTGTTCTAACCGTCAGGAAATTTCTCCTTAGTTCTAAGTTACTTCTCTCCTTGATTAGTTTCCACCCATTGCTTCTTGTTCTACACGCAGGTGCTTTGGAGAATAGTTTGACTCCCTCTTCTTTGTGACAACCCCTGAGATATTGGAACATTGCTATCATGTCTCCCCTAGTCCTTCTTTTCGTTAAATTAGACATACCCAGTTCCTGCAACCGTTCTTCATATGTTTTAGTCTCTACTCCCCTAATCATCTTTGTTGCTCTTCTCTGCACTCTTTCTAGAGTCTCCACATAATCTGATTTTTGTGGTACTGTTTTTGATAGGTTGGACTATTTTATCCCTTTGTGTAAAGACAAATGCAAAAAATGAGTTAAATAGATCTGCTTTCTCCCTGTTGCTTGTCTCCTTCTTTCCACTTTCTCCCAGCAATGGACCAATTCTTTCCTTAACTTTTTTCTTGTTTTTAACATGTTGGAAGAAGCTTTTTTTATATTTTTTACTTTTGTGGCAAGCCTTTATTCATTGTGAGCCTTAGCTTTCATCACTTCATCTTTACAGGCTCGGCTACTTGCTGATATTCTGCCTTAGTTATGTCCCCCTCTTTCCACTTTTTATACTTATCTTTTTTTGTCTTTCAATTTATCAGAGAGTTCTTTATGCAGCCATGCTGGTTTCTTTTGGGAGCTGTTATTTTTCTTCTTCATTAGTATTGTGCTACAGTGGGCTTTTGTAATCTCATTTTTCAAAATTTCCCAACCTTCTTGAGTTGTTTACCCATTGAGGATTCTCATCCATGGAATTCTTCCCAAGCTCTCTCTAAGTTTATTGAAATTAGCTCTTTTAAAGTCCAAGACTCTAGTTTGACTTTGTTCTACTTCTTGGGTTTTCATAATGTTGAATTCCAATATTGCATGGTCACTTGCCTCCAGGGTTTCTGTGGCTTCAACACCTTCTATAATTTCCTCTCTGTTAGTGAAAATTAAGTCCAATATGGCTGATCCCCTTGTTCCCTTCTCTACATTTTGTGAAACAAAGTTGTCTGCTAGGTTTGTTAGGAACCTGTTGGATCTTCCACTTGGTGCAGAGGTTGTTTCCCAGTTGATGTCAGGGTAGTTAAAATCCCCCATTACTATTGTGGTTAATACATACCTTAGTTAGCTGACTAGCAAAAAGTTCATTTACTTCCTCTGCTTGGTTGGGTGGCCTATAGTATAGACCTATGGCAATGTCATTTCCTTCCCGACCTTTAATATTGACCCAAATGCATTCAAGATAGTTCACATCATTGTTGTGCTCTATTTCTGTAGAGATGTAGTTATTTCTTACATATAGTGCAACTCCACCTCCTCTTTTATTTGGTCCATTTACACTGGCTTGCAATGTATTAAACTACACTAATTACACTGGCTTGCAATGTATTAAAGAATGATACAATGTGCTGTAAACAAAGCATCTTTTATATTTCTAATAAACTATGACTCATTATAAATCTTAAATCTTAATTGAAGAGTAGGACACAAAACTGAAAGTTGTGAAAGATTCAATTCTTGGAAGAAGCTAGTGCTACTGTTTCAAAAGAGAGCCTTTTCCTCTAATAAAATTGCTGAAAATTTGACAGATTTATCAGATTTCAAGGTCTTCTGAACAGACTGTAGTTATTCATACATTTTATTAAGAAAGGAGGAATGGGAAGGACAAAATCTAAAAGGTTAGTAGCAAAATTAGGAACAATCATAAATCAAGGAGGCATAAAATATATAAAAATGTACATATGAGAAGAGCTTTTTAGGGTGAACTTAAGATACTAGAACTAAAATGATTTAAATCAAACATTTAAGTTTCCCCTTGAATGCTCACTGAAAGAATGGGAATTAGCGTTTGTTCCTCAGAGTTAATATGATTTTACAGGCAGAGATGATAGAATGGGATATGTCTGCTCTACAAGTTCTACACAGACACTTTAGAGACATAAATACACATACACATACACTCATATACTCTCACAATTAAAATTATTAAGGGGATAAAAAGGCTACAGTAAGAGCATTAGCTAAACCTCGGGTAGCTTTCTTCCTAAATTAATAAACATTTACCATATGGAAGGGATGCACATAGATAGGGGCAAATTAAGGCTATACTTGCCCTTTCAACAGTATGCCAAAGAATTCAAAATTGATTATCGATTATGTGCCATCAAGTTGATTGTCAAATCTTAGCCACTACTTAGACCATGTCTCTAACTTGGTTTGTCAGGTCTTCCAATGAGCTCCCATCAACACTATAATGGACCATCCATCTTGCTGCTGGTCATCTTCCATCATTCTCAGCATTATGGCCTTCTCCAGATAGCTGAAGTGATCATTTGAGCTTGGTCATTTGTGTGTTGAGTGAGAACTCTTGGTTTCGTTTAATTATCCATTTGTTTATTTTCTTGACTGTTCATAATATTTTCAAAAATTTTCTCCAGCATCAAAATTCATAACAAACACTG
This sequence comes from Thamnophis sirtalis, assembly GCF_051295495.1. NCBI lineage: Eukaryota > Metazoa > Chordata > Lepidosauria > Squamata > Natricidae > Thamnophis > Thamnophis sirtalis. The sequence goes on from NW_028261391.1 coordinate 25,655,254, forward strand.
ATTACATTAAGTATCATATTAATTAAACATATTTTAATATCAGTGACTACTTTATACATATTGCTTTCTATGTATTTGCTAGGAATATAATCTAACAGTTGGGTTGGCAATATATAAAACATGTAATAATGTTGTACCTGTTTCTTTAAATCATACTGTAAAATGTGATTGGTTGCTGTTTTCTTCAATCGGCCATAAGAGGGAGCCAGAATGACTGTTAGCTCTCTGTTTGTTAGATGCTGGACTGATTTGATCTGGTTTGAAAGCTGGCTGTTAGAAAGTGCCATGAGCTATTGTAAGTTTTGCAACTGTTAGCAAACTTTGAGTACTGAACTGATTATATGATACTGGACTATGTTATTTGGATTATCCCTTAACTGAAAGACATTGATGACTGACTGTCTTATCCGTGTATGACTTGGACTGTTTGATGGACTCTGATACCTCTATTTCCACAAAAGTAAAAGCCTATTTAAATTGCAGTGTTTCTATATGCTGGTTTGTATGTTCTCCAACACAACTCTCACAACGCTTCTCTGAACGTACTCGCTCTCCCAACGGGGAGCTTACCTAACAGTCTTCATAATATTCATAACTTTTCCTTTCTATCCATGAAACATTACAAACTGGCCCCCTTAAGGGACCATATGCAATCTTGTAGCTTTGGATTGTGGTTTTTTTTCATTTATGGAATGACTTTTATACAAGTTGCCAAGCCAGCCTCAAAGAGTTATGATATGTCTTTGGCACTGACTTTGTGTTCCCTTTAATTGCTTACAATTAATATATCAAGCAATATAAAATCAAAAAAATTCAAATCCATTTGCTTAATGTCTGTTTTAATTATTGCATTTAATATGTCTGTCTATAGTAATGTTAATATCGGGGAGAGGGAGATGAACAAGCTTGGGGATGTAATCAGGTGTACATAGAAAAAGATTTTATTATTTTTCCCAGCCCTTCAGAAAACATCATAATTTCCAGAATATGTAATTTATTTTGATATGTCATCTATTTTAGCTTTAATAGCAATTCTTTTCATACTAGCTGTGAAACAGTACTATTGGCTGCAAATCCAACATTTCATTCTGTAGAAAAGAAGCATATTTCCAGCCTGGATCATGTTAAAAATGTGCTTGAAAATAACTGGGCACTTAGGGAATCATATGAAGCAAATGTCTGTAGAGAAAATGTCATTATTTGCAGTATTATTGAACAAATTATTGTGAAAGTAAAAAGGTTTTTTTAAAGAAACTTGCAGAGTCAAAATGACAATTTACATGGGTGGAAAAAAGAAGTGGGAATATTTTGTTTCTGATTGGGCAAATACTTTTTCCAACTGCTGTTGAAGTAGGGGAAATGGCTGGTGTAAGCTTGATGTAACCCACTGAGTTTTACATCAGGCTTAATGACTAGGCACCTTTTGATTGGGTTGTTTTATGAGCAACTTCAGATCCTAATATGCTCCTTCTTGTTCTATTGCCAGGGCTTAACACATCCTGCAGGAAAGACTGTTAAACGTAAACCTCTGTCTGTGGATAGGAAGAAATAAGAAGAAACCACACAAGTGGAGCAATATCCATATGCCACTGTCTCAACTTTCCCCGAGCAACGGCTGCAGGTGACAGTGAGGCCTGAGTGCCTAGGAAGAATGATAGGAGAAATACCCATCTTTAATCCTAGGGTTATTGGGGCTGAGCAGATCGTTGGATTCAGCACTACTGAATGTTCACAGAATTTCCACAGAATTCAACATAGTTTCTATATGATGATAGTGTCTGATGATAAATTATGATGTGGGACCACACAGGATGAGACTGTGGGATTCCATGAAAGATAGCTCCTCTTTTATTTTAAAAGCAACTATGTCTTAATAAGAGAATGGACTGAAGCATTGGGAGTCATAGCACGCTTCCTTTCCATATTTCTTTCCCAGACCAATCTCTATACTATTATTAAAACATATCAGTGCCTGGGACATGGTGGCTCAGTGGCTAAGACACTGAGCTTGTTTATCAGAAAGGTCAGCAGTTCAGCGGTTTAAATCCCTAGTGCTACATAATGGAGTGAGCTCCCATTACTTGTCCCAGCTTCTGCCAACCTAGCAGTTCGAAAACACATAAAAAGGCAAGTAGAAAAATAGGGACCACCTTGGTGGGAAGGTAACAGTGTTTCATATGCCTTTGGCATTTAGTCATACTATAGCCACATGACCATGGAGATGTTCTTGGACAGCGCTGGCTCTTCAGCTTTGATATGGAGATGAGCACTGCCCCCTAGAGTCGGAAATGACTAGCACATATGCGGGAGGGGAACTTTTACCTTTACCTACCTTTATCAGTGCTCGATGTAATGGACGATTCATATTCAGGGGGGTCCTTGGTGCTCTCTGAGCTTGGTTGTTTTCTTGCAGGTTTTTCATTACCCAGACTAGGTAACACATCAGTGCTAGTCAGATTCAGATTCAAATTACTTTCAGTCATGATAGTTGGTGACTTTGAGCCAATCAGTTCTTCAGCCTAACTTACCTCACAGACTTCTTGTGGGGAAAGTGGAAGGAAAAGGCCCTGTGAGGTCCTGAATAAAAGATGGGACACATCTGTAATTATCTCATTCTCATTTTCTTTCTCTCTCCTTCTCTCTAACTACCTACGTACCTGTGTGTGACAACTACCAATATGCCAATCGTTGGAGCAGAAAACATGGGGTGAAGCAAAATCTCCTTCTACCTGCACTGTTCTACTAGCAGCCTGATCCTAATTCATTCGCCAAGGATTGTTGCTGTTCTTAAGCAAAATTAAAAAAAAACTAATTTCAGAAGCAAACTTATTTATTCATTAACCAAATTTTAATATAGCTGTGCAGCTCACAAAAATCGACTCTTGGAGAACATACAACAATCAACTAAAAAAACAAAACTCTTCCAAAGGCATTAATTAATTTAAAATGCCATACATTTGTGTTTGTAAACTTTACACTGCATTAAAAACTGCACTTAAAAAAAAAAATAGCACACAGGTCCTTATTCCTCCAAGTCTCTTCATTGTGTCCCAAATAAACAAGATGTAGTGCTACATTTTAGCCACACGAGAGCATAAAGACCACAGTTCTGGGAAGACAGTTTTACAGCTTCAGCCTCTCTTATCTTGAAGCGCCAGTTGCTAATTGGGGAGACCCAATTCAGTTTTAAAGCCCTGGCACCTGCTGAGGGAAGATCTTCTTCAAATATTGCACGTAGCATTCTCATACCCCAACTCTGATCATGCATCTCAAAAGTATAATCATTATTTGAAAGCCACGTGGTTATCTGTACTGCAAAAATTATTTCACATTCCTAAGAAGTAATTAGGCAATTTCCTACTTGATGCAGAGCATAGCTTCAAGCTGTAATAAGCTGCTAAAGAAGATATTTTTTGTATTCTTATTTTTTTCTCATGTAAAAAAATCTATGTAAGCAAGATCAAAGGATAAAAAAGGTTTTATGTTTCCTTATGATGGAAATGCTTTACTTGTTTATTACTCATCTATAAAGCAAAGCCTGGCTGTTCAAAAAGACAATTTAAAGATTCTGGAAATGAGTAACTTCAAAGAAACAAAGACTGAAGAATGCATTTTTGTTTCTATATATTCCTAGCAAGGGCATTCATTCTTAAGCTGATCATATGGGCATCCAGGTTTATAGTATCCAAAATTTGAAAGGAGTCTTTGAAGTTACTCAGTATAACATAGGGACCAAAAACACACTCCCATGTGTTGTGGCTGTTGATCCCACAACAACAATTTCAAGAAATTTCATAAGCTGTTGGCATTCTTGACAAGGACACATTTGAGACCTTGGAGGTATGACCACTGCATACAAATTTATACTGCTCAATATATGAGACATGGTGGTAGAATAGTTAGAATGAAATATTGCTGGCTAGCTCTGCCCATAGCCCGGAGTTCAGTTCTGGCAGACTTAAGGTTGACTCAGCCTTCCATCCTTCCGACATTGGTAAAATGAGGACCCAGATTATTGAGAACAGTATACTGACTTCGTAAATCACACTGTGAGGATATATATGTGTGTGTGTGTGTGTGTGTGTGTGTGTTATCGTTATTGCTATTGCTAATTATGATCAAGGGGCACTTTTACCAACTCAGATGGCATTATGGTATCTAGGTGTGAAATGATGTTTTGCCCTGATCTCATCCCACAGAACATCATTGCAAGATCTAAGATTGAGGGTACTTTTCTAGCATCCCTTGCTGCTAGTTTAAATTGTTCCAGTGAATGAGAGTCTGCATTATATCCACAGTAGCAGTATTTTATTCTACTCTTTTAAAAAGTTTAAGTTTTGCGGAAATCCACTCCAATGTAGTTCTGAGATGGGGTGAGCTGAGCAGGGCTTTTGTTTGGGACAATATATGGCACTCTGCCAGAGGTGGTATTCTGCAGGTTCTGACCAGGTTGGAGAACCACCATTTTAAAGAAATTTTGAGTAGTTTGGAGAATCGGTAAATACCACCTCTGACTGGCCCCGTCCCCATCTACTCTCTGCCTCCTGAGTCCCAGCTGATTGGGAGGAAATGGAGATTTTACACTATCCTTCCCCTGGAGTGTGGAGGGAATAGAGATTTTACAGTATCCTTTCCCTGGAGTGTGGAGGGAATAGAGATTTTACAGTATCCTTCCCCTGCCACACCCACCAAGCCACACCCACAGAACCAGTAATAAAAAAAATTGAATCCCACCACTGCACTCTGCCCTTTGTTTCAGCTCTGAGAAAATACAATTCCTCATTGCCTCTACTGTGTTTAAAGCATTTATTTTCTGCATTTCTAGATTACCTTACCTATATGGAACCAGCCTACAGTTCTTAAATCCTTTTTGCTAGTCTCCTTTGCTGTCTTTTTTTCCTCATTCCTTTCACCTGTTTTAGCAGGAGGCCTGAAAAATCCATTTGATTTCCACCCACTAAAATGAGTGTTCCAGAGTGAAATGCAGGCTGATTTGGGAGATTATTAATCACTTCACAATGTAGCTCCTTACATTTTGATAAATGAGCATGCAACCAAGAAGTGACTATTCAATGGCTCCAAGTACAGAAAGCAATAAATTAGCAGGTGAAACCTGGAGGTATTTCAAAGAGAAATTGACTTCTCCTTTTTTGTTGATAGCATGATTTCTATTGGGATTACACACTAAATGTCTCTATGCACAGAATGCAGACTAATCTAGTGATAAATGGCTCAGAGAAGTCTTATTGACGTGCACATGTTTTTTCTTCCAATTAGATGACTCACTATGGCACTGATAAATATTGATTTGGTTGGTTAATCACAGCAAAGGAAACCAACTGGATAAAAATAGCTGCGTACTATTTTTTTTTAATTTAAAATCACATATTTTCTTCCATGTGGATATGTGTCTTGAGGATCGTTCATACCGTTAAAAAGACAACTCTATAATAGGCTAGGCCCAGTAGATTAAAAATAAATGTGTTTTTAAATTTATTCCTTGTTAATAAACTTAATCAATTGTTTGAAAAATATGATAAATAAGCATAAGTGGGAAAATTGTGCCTTATTTTTCTTTAAATCAGGATTTGCATGCTACTTTTCTATTTATACAGTTTATCTATATTTAATGTCAACACATCTAACAAATTCTGGAACTGAGAAACATACCATATTTTTCAGAGTATAAGACACACCTTCCCCCCCCCAAAAAAAGACGGTGGAAATTTGGGTGCATCTTATATACTGAATGTAGCCCCGCCCTCATCCCCACCAGATGCCAAAAATCTGAAGCATGGAGGCAGCAATGGTCTATGGCGATCCCTGCAGCCTGGAATAGCTGATTGGGGGTATTCCGGCAGCCCAATCTACCCGCCAATCAGCTGTGCTGCAATCTACCCGCCAATAAGCTGTGCTGCAATCTACCCGCCAATAAGCTGTGCTGCAATCTACCCGCCAATCAGCTGTGCTGAATCAGGCTGCAATAAGTGCTGAAGCTGACCTGTCTTGTCAGAGTTTGCAGCAGCAATCACATTCAGAAAGACACAGCAACTGATTCAGCAGAATTCAAAATAATAATAATACACAATACATTACCAAAAGCAGGTTTTCCAAAGTAGCAGTAAATACAAACAAAACACAAGCAGTTTCACTTTCAGTTCTCGCCTAAGCCAGGGTCCTTCCTGTCTTCTTCCCCGCACAGCAAATTTCAGAGTCCAAAAAACCCTCATTGGCTGATTTAGTTGCTATGCCTATTCATTGCTTGAACTTGTTACCATGTGTCAGTTGAATACCATGGATTCTGGTAGGCAGAGGCAGAGTTTTTCTTCTTCTTATTTTCCTCCGCCAAAATTAAGGTGTGTCTTATACTCCGAAAAATACAGTACATAAATCTAAATTTAACTGAATTTCTTCAGTCTTTATCTTTTTGATAATTAAGATTTTTGTTTGTGTATCACATTACATTGCCATTGTACAGCAATATAAATGATTTTATTTCATATACCAATTTAAGACATTTTTACACAAACAATATTGTGTATCAACTTGAATAAAAGTTTGGTTTTTATATTGAGATACAGTTTGTTCTAGTGGTTAAGATATCAGACAAAAAACTGGGAGACCATGAGTTCCAGTCCCATCCTCGGTACAAACCAGTGGTGGGTTCTAGATCCCATTGTAACCGGTACGGTACAACGGGGCCTGGCGTCCACCACATGAACGTGTGCAGTGTGCACCCACTTGCATCCTTACCTCCTGTGACGCCTCTGTGATGCTTCAGCTGCTTGGCAGAGCGTCGCTTAGGCGCCGTACGCTCAGTGCATGTGCACAGAAGCACAGAAAGCACGGAAGCGCTCCAATACAGGTAAGGAGGGCAGGCGGGCAGGCCCTCTGGAGCACCATACCAGAACAGTACCCAGTGTTCCCGGCAGGCACTGGTACGCCCGTATCAGGGCGTACCGCCTGCAACCCACCACTGGTACAAACCCATCTGGTTGACCTCTGGTTGGTCACTTTCAGCCCTAGGACAGTTGCAATGGCAAACCATTTCTGAAAAACCTTGCTAAGAAAACTGCAGAGCCTTGTCCAAGCTAAGAATTGGATATGATTGAAAAGCAGAAAGAACACACACCCCCAGGGGTGAATTTCAGCTGGTACTGACTGGTTCTGGAGAACTAGTAATGGAAATTTTGAGTAGTTCGGAGAACTGGCAAACACCATCTCTGGTTCCACAATGGGAATGGAGATTTTGCAATGTCCTTCCCCCAGGAATAGGGAGGAAATGGGGATTATGCAGTATCCTTTCCCTGTCACGGCCACCAAGCCACGCCCACAGAACCAGTTTTAAAAAATATTGAATTTCACCCCTGCACATACTCCAAAATGCAACACATTTACCAAGACAAATATTGGGTCTGTCTTTAATTCTTGTATTATGGTTTGTTGCAGTCAGCACAATATTTTTTTTAATCCACACACTGAGGACACTTAATTTTATTTACATAATCCACAGTTCCTGAATCTGTATATGAGATATTACATTTCATTTTGCTTGAAGGTCATATCAGGCTTTGCTACAGAAGAGAATGAACCAAAAGTGTTCTTTCCTTCTTTCAGGGAGATAAAATTATATGAGGTGAAATGAATGCTTTAAGCATCTGCAAGGTTTGAAATACTCATTTTGCCCTTTAAAACCCACCTCATTATAAAAACAAACCTCAATTTTTCCATAGCAGCCATATACAAACTTTTATGCAAATACTGTATGTATTCTTTGTCCTATTTGAGTGATGCATTTTCTATTATTTTCAACATGAATATTTCCAAAGGCAAGGAAAGAATTGGGATGCACTGAGAGCAAGGTTTAGTGACAATCCCAAAATCTAGAGCCGAGCACTTTGTTCTATATCCTAGTCTAAAAAAAACCTTATATCCTTTAAAACTACCTTAATAAGTACTGCATTGATTCATAGCATTTGTGAATTTAATAGATGCCAAATCTTCAGCCAGAAGGAGTTCATCATTCTACTCATGACTGATATTACATAGAAATGAGTTCCAAATTACTCATAATTAGTATTACATGAAATGAGTTACAAATAATCCCTTTCTACTCAAAGATTCCATCACACTGACTGTCCCTTCTTCCTTTCAACATCTATATGATGCATCAAGGCCCTCAGCCTTGTGTGGAGTACATAGATGATCTTGAAGAAAATATGCAGCAACTATTGGGGAAGCATGATCTTAGCCCAGGAACACATGAGAAAGAAACTCAAGTTTCCCAAGCTTTGACTTTTGTATTAGAGACAAGGAAGGAGAAATGCCATCTGACTTTGAAGATTCAGGCATCATATAAATAAACACAAGTAATGGTACTCCTGTGGTGTCTGTTTTCTTACCTGATTGAAGGGCTACCATTTTGTAGATAGTTGCCCACATCCCAATTCAACTCTTCCCATTAATACCGATCATAGATTGGAATCAAACAGACTTAGATTTCATGATGTTAGACTAGGCTGGTTTTTTTTTAAAGTGTAGCATTAAGGACTAAAAAGCAAATTTTAAGGGGGGGGGAGAGAGAGAGAGAGAGAGAGAGAGAGAGGAGGAGGAGGAAGAAGAAGAATAGGAAAGCTTTGGAAGCTAAACACTTTCTCTACTTATACTTTATCATTATAGACTTGTGGAACAAGCTTTATTTTGTGTTTTCACTTTTAAACCTTTCATCTACTGTTTTCCTCTAGGAAATGGCATCAAAATTATCTCAGACAGTTATTGGAGTAGACAATGAAACAACAATAATACCTTCATGCTCTGCAAGAGCCAGGCAGGGCAAGAGGACTAATATTTTCCAGGAAACATAGCAGGAAAGTAATTGTCTATTAAGAGCATATTAATTTTAACATTTGCATTTTGAAATGTGAGTTGTCACGTATGAAGTAGAAATTATCATTTGCTTTTTAAGCTGAAGTAATACATGGTAAGGAGATCAATATTTTCTGATATGTTTCCCTACTATAAGTGATCAATGCCATACATTTCCCTAGTAATACAGTAACAAATGCTAGTCAATCGTTTCCACTTCCTATCTAGCATATACTTGCATAGGAAAGAGAGAGGGACAACAGTTACAAAGTATTCCAAAAAATATTTATTGCAATATTATTAACTAAGTAACTCTGACTGTGGCCTGCTGTATAAAAATGATGACAAAAATTAAAAATTGCTTGGAAATTGCCGTGACTATTATTCTGAAAATAGAACCAACTCTTTGCAAACAATTTTAAGTAAGACTTCCAAGGAATTGGAAAACAAGAAGTGTTGCTATGACACACTGTGTCTGAGGTTACCATGGATGAAAATATTCAATTTGTTTTAAATTTAGTAGGACTTATCATAAATGTTTATCTGTACTAGGTCGAAGCTCTGAATAGTTTTATTTGTTTTTTTCTAAATTGCATTAATATGATGCTGTAATTTTCTGTAGTAAAAGCCATTAATCTGGTTAACAGCAGCAGATTGGTGGCACACTAGAAAGAAATTTAAGAAAACAGAAGGAAAGGATACAATGATTTCATCTAAGAAATAAGTCAATTTTTATGGTAAAACATGGTTTTCTTTTCCTTTTTGGAAACAACTGAAAGACAAAAACATAGTTACATATCTTGATTTTTTTGCTATAATATAAACAAATCTTCTGAAATTGTTTCTTTTATGTGCATGTTGTGCATATTTTATTGAAGTTGTCCTAATTTTCTTCAGGGAGCTCAGGATTGCATGTTCCACTCCTGCTTTATCTTCACATCAACCCACAATGATTGGTTACTCTGAGAGTTTAATTAATATAAGCTAATCAGAATTAATCTTGAAGAGTTAAGCAATATTGAGTATTTGGAGATGACACTAGTTGGAAATTCAAGAGCTGTTGGGTTAATAGGAAAGCAAAAAAACAAATTTCAAAGAAGGTAGTGGTTAAACACTTCTTTATTTTTGCAAAGTGATGACTCACATAAAGGAGAAAATCTTTAGCTTTAATCCGCAAAAGAACTACAGATAGAAGTCTGGACGATTAAGGAACGTTAAAAAGAAATGTTCAGCTGCTCCTAATGCCATTTTCCCCCTCTTGATAATAGATCTCCAACCAACACAGTTAGGCTTCTCAGCATACAAGTGTAAAAATATTGGACATCTGTGTTCAGGGCTGTGTTGAATGCAAAATGCCTGGGATATAAATAAAAATATCTGCTATAATTTAAATTACACAAAATCGCAAGTTTTGCATGAACCCAGAATAGTATGAACCCAGCTCAATCAAAGTAAAACTTTCTATCTTATAAACCCTGTGAATTGTGATTTATTCCATAAGCCATGGTTAAGCAAACCATGATCTCATGTGTTGGGTCCATGCAAATAAATAAGATTTTTGCACATACTATTTGAAGAGATAATTGAAAACTACTTTTCTGGATTGGGGCAGTTATCTTCTAGGAGAATATTTAGACAATTGTCCCTATACACCAGAAGCAAACCCTATTTTTTATTAGCCATCTTAGGAATTGACAGTGTCATAACATTCCTCCTCCAAGTCCAGCAGGAAACACTTAATGCATGAAACTAATCTTAAAGCTCTGGTGAGTGAAGTTTAGTAGAAGGAATGGTGAAACTAACAGCACAGTAATTATAGGGAGTACTTGAAACCTTTTAAAATACTTTAGCAATGAAATCTCTTTCCATCTTCTAGTGTTGGGTAGAGATATGGTACTTTTGTGAAAACAAATTAAATTGCCTCTTTTATACTTTTTTCATTGCTGATCTCATTAGGAATAACAGCTGGCTTACCTCGTCTAAGTCAGAAGCTAAATGATTGGCGTTTCTGGCTAACCAAATAATCTAGAAGAAACTGGAATCAGGTATTGTCAAGCATTCTCATTTCTCTATACAAAGTAAAAACAAAGTAAATGATCATCAACTATATTATTACTGTTACTTCATATGGCAGAAATAGTCTCTCCCACGAATTTAGAATCTCACGATAGCATTTAAAAAAATAGAAACTTGGTGATAAATGCATGACTTACTCTTGCAAGGTTCTTATTACTGGTGGGTTATGACCGGTATGCCCCAGTTTGGGTGTACTGGTGCTTGCCAGGAGCACCAGATACCATTCCGGTATGGTGCTCCGGAGGGCCCACCCGCCCACCTGTGCTCCTTACTGGTATTTGAGGTTTTGGGGGCTTCCGCACACATACATAGAACGTACAGCGCCTACGCGACGCTCCGCCGAGCAGCTGGAGTGTCGCAGAGGCATCGTAGGCAGTAAGTATGCATGTGTGCACTGCACGTGTGTTTGTGTGTGTGTGTGTGCTGCACACATTCATGTGGTAGATGCCCAGCCCCATTGCACCGTACCAGTTGCAGTGGGATCCAGAACCCACCACTGGTTCTCATGCTTCAAGTAAGATTATAATGGATGTACCAGCAAAGACCTATCTCTTAAAAGGTAACCCTGAACAAGATCAAAAATGTCAGTGAATGAGAACAAATCTGTCTTGCTTGAAGTCAACTTCAGACATTAAGATATGACCTCCCTAGCATGAACATCCAGGGTAGCAAGGAAGGTACCATACCCAAATTAATGGATGACCTCTTCCATTGGTTGTAAATGTTAAACCACTGACACAGATTAAATCATGTGGCACTGCACAGCTACACAATCACCAGTCAACCTCTTGATTTATCTGCTGAGAGCAGAACTACTGAAAAATAGTGCCTTTAATCCCCAACCTTCACAGGCAGTTCCAAAGGATACTGTGGGTGGAAACCCAAACTAGAAAGAATCTAGACCAGGTGTCCCCAAACTGTGAGTCTCGGCCCACTACCAGCTGTAGCCTATTTGCAATTGGGTGGTGTGAATGGCAGATTGGTACATGTACATACTTGCAGCCCCACTCGTGCAAACAGCAGGTGCTGGTGCTCACAGACCCCACTTGCACGAGCAACAGGCAATGGCACTTGCAGCCCCACTCATGCAAGTGGTGGGTGCCGATGCACGCACCCACCACTCACATAAATGAAGCTGTGCATGTGCATCTACCCCATGCACAAAACCATCCCTTCTTCCTCCACTCCCTCCAGCTCCAGGCTGCCAACTCAGAAAGGTTGGGGAACACTGAACAAGACAATCAATTTTGAGAACACACTAACTCCCATCACTTTTCAATAATTTTTTCCCAAAATGAATGAGTTGTGAAGATGAAAGTCAGCCTGTATTTGTTAAATATAATGGAATCCTGGGTGGCAAGTTAACAATGGTATCTTTTAAGGTGAGAGTGATCATTCCCTTCTACAAGAATATATCTACAAGACAATATCACAGCTCCCACTATTCAACCACCCCATGTGTTCTCAAGAAGTCAAGGTTACAAAGATTAGATGTTATCCTAGAGAATATCTAATCTAATTCATCAGAATCCACAGATGAAAAGGAATCCTAGTTAACATTAGGTATTATCACTTCCATCACAACATTAGCCTCCACCCATGAAGAAGCAAGAATTTCACAAATCCCAGCAACTTTGTTGTGAAATGCTGTGCAAATCAATTACAGCAACCAGGCAGGAGATTTTTTTTGTCATTTCTCTTCAGTAGAATATTGAGTACCCTAAACAAGGGCACCAATTGAAAGCTGGCCAATAAAAATGGAAAGAGAAGCACACCATGCTGGTACATTATAGGTCCAAATATGAACTCATACTTTAGACCACCAATACTCAAACTATGGCCCGTGGGTTGCATATGGTCCACCAATGCAAAGTGTGTGCCCCTCGGAGTGGTGGGCTTCAGCCCTGCCCCTCACCCTGCCCCTCACCATTGGCCTTATTTCCCAGCGAACAACCACTCCAGCTGCACTTCTGGTTAGTTATTTCATCGGTTGAGCTGTACTTCTGATCACACGGCTGCTGCCGAAGGTAAGGCCAAAGGGTGCTGGGGAGGACCAGCTGATTGAGAGGTGATCTCACCAGTGCAGCCATGTGATCCAGGGCCAGCGGGTAAGGAGGGGAGGGGCTACTGCTGGCTTGAAAAGCGCTCTGCTGCAAGCTTGTTAAGTACCATATTTTTCAGAGTGTAAGACATACCTCCCCCCGCAAAAAAGAGGGTGAAAATCTGGGTGCATCTTATACACTGAATACAGCATTTTTGGCTTACTGAAACCCCACACCATCTTTGCAAAAATGGACATGCAGAGTATTTGGGAGGCTTGCAAAGTTTCTGGGGGCTGGGGAGGGGTAAAAATGAGCAAGCTCCCAGGAGCACTCTACAAGCCTCCCAAAGTTTCTGCATGTCTTTTTTCTCAAAAAATGACCCATTTGACCAAAATGGGACTGTTTTTTGCTCATTTTTGCCCCCCCAGCTCCCAAGAGCACTTTAAGCCTCCCAAAGCTCTGCACCCCCTTTTTTGCAAAAAAACAAAAAAAAAAAAAACAAAAAAAAAACAGGCATGCAGAGGGTTTTGGAGGCCTGCAGAGTGCAAAAACCTTTTTTAAAAAAATTACCTCTTCAAAATCATGGTGCGTCCTATACTCCGGTGCATCTTATAGTCCAAAAAATACGATAGTGCTTTAAAAGTCTTTAGAAATGCTTTAAAAATGCTTTAAAAACAGCTTTTCAGAATGTTTTTTACAACCATATGATCCAGGGCCAGTGGGTGAGTAGGGGAGGGGCAAGCACAGCAAGGACAAAGGCAAAATGGACTGCTAATTGGCCACACCACCCAGTCACATGACCAGCTAGCCACACCCACTCAGTCACATGACCACCTAGTCATGCCCGCCCACCCAGTCCTCACCCCCAACAGTCTGAGGGGCCTTGAATCGGCTCCTTGTTTAAAAAGTTTGAGAACCTCTGCCTTAGACTAATTGATTAAATTCATTTTTCCTCTTCCTCCATTGGTTTTGTAGGAGTCATCTTAGCTTTTCATCTCTAAAAATGCTTCAGTAAACCAAGGACTCAACCAGGATCAGAACATAGAGATGAAAAGCAATGGTTTTGAGAATTTATATCACCTTCAGTTGTTAACTAAACAAGCTACAGAACCATAAAATGCTAAGGACAGGCCATCCTAATCAATTCGCTTGTCCCTCAGAGGTTTGACTAAATCATCACTCTCATCCAGACAGGAATGATGAAATCTATAGAAAAAATATCTATTTCCACAGATAGCAGGTGGGAGAAATCCATTCATTTGTTTTCTTCACAGCAAGGAATCCTTGACACCGAAATCAAACAAGCATAATGACACCAGAGATTTCCCATGTGACTTTTGAACAGCTTTATTTTAATGCTAGCCTAGAAACTGAGCTTTGAAAGAATCAAGATTCAGAATAATCTTGCCTTAGTATTTATTCTGAATCCTGAAGTGTGTTTCAGACCAGGAATCATAAATTCTGAACTTCAAATAATTCAAAATTTAGATAAGGACATAAGCTGATGCTTTATTAATATAAATAACTAGCATTAAAATCCCCACAAATAATTAAATCTATGCTTGTAGGTTGATGTAAAATAATAACTAAAGACTGTTCCAAGTTATCCCAATTTATCTGTAGTCCTGTGGGCACATAAATGCCTACACATATATTAACGTTAATATTCTCCCTTGGTCCAAGTTTGAAAATATTTAAATGGCAAAGGCTTTTTGAAAATTGAGACCACTTTCCCATTGGAATATGCTGTATATCTCATGATAAGATTCAGAATAAAGGAAGACTAGAACTATTTCAATTAATGTGTGAATTGACGATGTTAATCTATTTTGGCAGTGAAATGTCTGCAAGAAAACCACCAAACTTAGGAAGTGCCAAGTACCCCTCTATGTACAAATTACAACTGGTCAGTTACTATGGATCTCAATGGGATGAGTCTAGGTTCTTACACATCAGCAACAGAGGGAGGACTGTCATGATAATATATTCATATCAGTCTTATTGATCCTATTAGCAATGTTTTGATGTTTATAGAGAGTGTTCACTTAAACCAGGGGTATCAAACTCGATTTCATTGAGGGTTGCATCAGATGGTGTTTCATCTCAGAGGGACAGAGTGAGTGTGACCGGGGTGGGCATGTTGGTGGCGCCTGTGACAGCATTCTGTCAGAGAAAATGGACTCCCGAGCTCTGTTTTCTGCTGCGATGGCCTCCTGCAATCCTCTGCCAGAGAAAACGAAACTTGGGACGACTGCATACGGCCCTCCCACGCTCCGTTTTCACTGGCAGAGGCACCGCGGGCCAGTTCTTTGCTGTTTCCAGGGCGGCTCCATGGACCACATCTAAGCCCCCCGCAGCCCAGATCCGGCCCCCAAACCTTGAGTTTGACACCCCTGACTTAACCATTTAGCTTGGACCATGATGTGGATATGTGGAAATAATTTAGCATAAGACAGCCATAATATAGAAAGCATTATAAAAACTCAGAAATGATTAAAGTGGACATTCCCCACTGGCCAAAGGTGTACGTTTAATGCCATATAGTCCAAAAATGCTACAGCAGAGGGTTACCCTTATTCAAAACCATAAAATGAACATAGTGTGTATGAGGAAGTGGTTGGCAATCTCAAACCTCTGGCAGAGAAAATAACTGAAACCAGAATTTCTTGGTTTAACCATGCATGAAGACATGAACAAAAGGAACTGGCTAGACCAGTCAGACAAATGAAGAAGGATAAATCATTTTACGGGATAGAGGCAGTGAGAGATGACACCGGAAATACCAAACACTGATAAGGAAGAACAAACAGGATTACCATAAAAGCCAGTGGCAAAAATTAAGACGGTTGTGTTTGCAAAATAGTGATACAGAATTCTGGGAACTACCTTCTTGAGGGGAGAAAGAAATAAAAGTAATAATAGGAGTACAGATTCGGATAGCTTATTTTAAAAATAAATTTGAACATGTTAGAATACAAACCAAGAGTTAATGGGAACAAGATTCATTAAAATCATCATTAAAATTGTCCCCAGTAAGTGCTGCAGAAGTTAAAAGAGTAACTTGTAATAATTTACAACAGACAGCTGGCAAAATCTTGGGAGAGGACCTGTTACCACCAGAGATACTTAAGACATTCCCTGACTGATGGGTGCCTATGCTCACCTCCTTGTTTACTTAGATCATTAACTTAAACCATTAATGTGATTGCCTTTTGTTTCTTTGTAGTGTGTATGCTTTGAAGAAAATAACAATTCATTTCACTTATTTAAGACATGGTAGGGAAAGCTAGGGAGTACCAGAAAAACATCTACTTCTGCTTCATTGACTATGCTAAAGCCTTTGATTATGTGGATCACAAAAAATTGTGCCAAGTTCTTAAAGAGGTGGAAGTACCAGACATCTTATTAGTCTCTTGAGAAACCTATATGTGGATCAAGAAGCAACAGTGAGAACAAGTCATGAAACCACTGATTGGTTCAAAATTGGGAAAGGATTCCAGCAAGGCTGTATACTGTCGCCCTGCCTATTTAACTTATATGCAGAGCACATCATGAGAAAGACAAGGCTAGATGATTCAAAAGTTTGAATTAAGATTGCTGGAAGAAATAGCAACAACCTCAGATATGCAGATGATACCATTCTAATGGCAGAAAGTGAAGAGGAACTATAGAGCCTCTTGATGCAGGTATAGAAGGAGAGTGCAAAGGTTGGTTTGAAACTCAACATTAAGAAAACTAAGATCATGGTATCCGGCCCTCTCAATTCTTGGTAAATAGATGGGGAAGAAATGAAGGAAGTGACAGATTTTAAGTTAAGAAAACTAAGATCATGGTATCCAGCCCTCTCAATTCTTGGTAAATATATGGGGAAGAAATGAAGGAAGTGACAGATTGTATGTTCCTGGGCTCCAAGATCACCGCAGATGGGGACTGCAGCTACGAAATTAAAAGATGCTTGCTCCTAGGGAGGAAAACTATGGCAAATCTAGATAGCATAATAAAAAGCAGAGACATCACTCTGCCAACAAAAGTGTGTATAGTCAAGGCTATGGTTTTCCCAGTTGCAATGTATGGCTGGGATGTCTCTGCGAAAGTTGGACCATAAGAAAGGCTAAGTGCCAAAGAACTGAGGCCTTTGAACTATGGTGCTGGAGAAGATCCTTGGATTGTGAGTCCCTTGAACTGCAAGGTGATCAAACCAGCCAGTCCAAGAGGAGATCAATTGCTCTGACTGTTCTTTAGAAGGCCAGATCCTGGAGATGAAACTCAAATACTTTGGCCACCTAATGAGAAGGAAGGACTCTGGAGAAGAGCCTAATGCTGGGAATGATTGAGGGCAAAAGAAGAAGGGGAAAACAGAGAATGAGGTGGCTGGATGGAGTCACTGAAGCAGTCAGTATAAGCTTAAATGGACTTCAAAGGTAGAGGACAGGAAGGCCTGGAAGAACATTGTCTATGGGGTTGCCATTGGTCAGACACGACCTCCTGTCTAACAACAACAAGGGAAACTGTGGCTAAGTTTATTGCTGAAGAAAAATTGATACCCATGAAGAGCAGAGCATTCTAATGGACCAGAATTATTTCAAGAGAATGAGCACCTCACTACGAGAAAGTACAAGATCCAGATACACTCTGAGTAAATTGGGTTTTCTGATAGCTTCTGCACTTTGTGATAGTGGTGACATACAGACAACAACACATAGGTTTACTTGCCTTTTGTGTCCCAATCAATGTACACTTGAGCACCTCATAGCAGTGTGATAGAACTCAATTAATTTTGCTAGTTTCTGAGCAAGAACTGTTTAATTTGTACATATTTTAATCTTGTATGTTGTATTTTAAATTTATGTCATATAGTATGCCTTATTTTTAATTGTGATGCTTCTGACATGAATAAACAAACAAACTTCAAGAGAATAAGGTGCTGGTACTAGGACTTTTCATGAATCTTTTTGCTCATTGTTGTCAGGGATCTTCTTCTTCCTAGCATATTCCTGCAAGTGCAGGGTCCGTTTTTTGGATCATTGAATGCCACTTTGCATAGTCAGCTGTGTCTCCAGGGCATAGGCCCAAGGCTTGCGCGTCTTTGTTGATGGTGTCTTGTCATCTCTGTTTTGGATGCCCATGAGGTCACTGGTCAATGATTTCTAGTTGGTAGGCAGTCTTGGCAACAGTGGAAGGTGCTGCTCTCAGGATATGTTGTCAAACGGTGTCATTTGTGATGTGGTCAAGAAAGGAGATGGCCAATATCCAATGGAGCAATTCTATGGCATGGAGATAGCTTTTGGTCCCTGGTGTGCCCAGCATTCAGTGCCATACAGCGCAACATTGTTGTCCAGGGATACTACTGTTCCAACCTAGGCTTCCCCAAAAGCATGAAGCAGATTCCTGGTCCCAACAAAACCCCTTTTATTAAATGAACGTGAATCCCTCTTATTCACATTCAGCAAAGGCCTGGTAAACAGTCTTTCAAAGGTGAAGTTATGACCACAGTCCTTATCTAGCTTTGAAAGCTGGCATGTAATAGCAGTTAGCAATAGCAATAGCAGTTAGACTTATATACCGCTTCATAGGGCTTTCAGCCCTCTCTAAGCGGTTTACAGAGTCAGCATATTGCCCCCAACAACAATCCGGGTCCTCATTTTACCCACCTCGGAAGGATGGAAGGCTGAATCAACCCTGAGCCAGTGAGATTTGAACAGCCGAACTGCAGAACTGCAGTCAGATGAAGTAGCCTGCAGTGCTGCATTTAACCACTGCGTCATCTCCAAATTCAATGGTATGCAAGGAAATACTTGGCAGACAGTCTCTGAGATTCACAGATAGATCTTCATACTCCTGAAACAACTAAAGAATGAACAAATTGTTTCCTGCGAAAGCCACTCCCCTTTCACTCCTCTTTTATTTCCTATGGGAGGGGCCATTCACCATCACCTGTGGCTTTACTCCCAAGTCAACCCTGATGTCTTAGCTGTTCTTTTCTTCTGGCAGCTCTGCACACATGCACACTGGGAACAGGCACCAGCTGTTCCTCTGCTTCACTGCTGTCTAGCTCCAAAGGCAGCTGAGAACTGCCAGATGGCCTTGGCCCCAGATCTGCCTCTGACATTGTTTGAGCCTTCCCCAGCCTCCAGGACTGGCCCATACTCTCCCCAACCTCCTCACTGTCCAACCTGCTGCCACTCTGCTGGCTGTTGGTGGGCCACAACTACTACTACTATATTAAGCTGGGAGAGGATTACAATACCTGTAAAATTGTTTCCCTTCTATTATATAATCTTTTGGCATTTCACTGTTGGAAGCAAAATACTGAATCAGAATTGCTTGGAACTCTTTGGTGAAAGACAGCTGAGTTTTTCAGATGTCCTTATATGCCCTGGCAATCTGATTACCCACAAGAAAAGAATAGCTGGTCATAAATCAAGACATGCATCTGATTTATCAGAATTATGTATCCATACTCCCATATAAAATATGTATATGTTATGGACCAAGGAGATGTTGATCTATTTTCTATGAACTTTAGATTTTCTTAGCGCCAGCTATTTTTTATTTAGTTTTTTGACTGTCACAAATTTAAATCTGACTGCATTATTAAAATAAGGCAACTCTAAATTGTATCTGTTACCCTGGGAGTCTCTTTCTCAATGTCAATTTATAAGAATGATTTTATTTCAATCTGCTGTGAAATGAAAGTAATTTGTATGTGTTTAAAATAATTATCATTAATTCAAAGGTTAGAGCAGAAGCATATGATTTCATGATAGAATTTGATTTTCAGTTAACACAGAAATCTTAAATGCAACTACATATAGTTAGCAAGCTGGGGATTAAAAGTTAGCATAATGTATATATAACCAGTTGTGGCTTTCTTAATAATCTTTGGTTAAACAAACTGTGGCTTAACACAATGTGCCAGTCCTGTCAAAGTAGAAGTATATCTAGCATCAATGTCTATTAGTTTAGCATACATTACCCACATTTTTTCTTCTTTTTAACCCTTTTTAATTTTGCATTCATCACTTCAGTGAATAGTTGAACTTCAATCCAAGTTCAAATATTCAGAGATGTATATATAGTAATGCATTGTGATACAACAGAAGTTATTTTCACTGAATCTTTCTGTATATAAACAGATTACAGCACAGTGTAGGTATACTAATTGGATATAAGAGTGTAGCCAAATGTAATTGTTCATTCAAACTGATAGAATTAATCTTTCTGGTTTTTACTTGTTGGCTATAAATATATGCACTTCCTTTGTCTGAAAATAATTTTTTTCTATTATGCATTCCTATCTTGCCCATGTATTTCACTTATTTATTTATAAAAACAAAGGGAACAAATTTTACTCATTAATTCCCAAAGTGAAATTGGATCTGACTGGGGAGAAGAGGTTAGTTTTCATATTACAAGTTTTCCACACTGCAGTATCTTTGGTTTAATAAGTTCTGAAGAAAAAAAATGAAATACTTCAGATGATACTTTATGCTTTCATTCCTAGTACCACAATTATCTCTTTCAACATATTTCTTAACTTTTTCCCACTATTTATAAGACTTGTACCAGCACTTACTGTACTGCGTTAGGTATTCCAAAGATAAAAGGAAATTATTTTTAGCTCTATCTGTGAATATTCTCTTTCGAAAGGTATTTTTTAAACTTCCATTTGAACCACTGACACATGGCTTCCTGGTTTTATGGTGGGAGTATCTAACTGTGTCAACTTTCATGCTAAAGTAAATAGAGGCAATGCATTTTTAAGTGGCTGAAGGAAGAAAAATCAGTTTGCCCAATCCATGGTGTTACCCCATGCATTGGAAATAAATAACATTGTCACATTAAATGTGATAGTGCTAGCAAAATGATTTAGATGTACCTAGATGGATTTGTAAGCAGCACAAACAAGAGTTCATCAGCTGGATCTGTAACACACATTTTCAGCAGATAAATCCTTGCCATTAAAAAAAAATTAATCCTGCCATGTCTTTGAATTGTAGGGGCATAGATAAACTAATGTTGATGCAGTAGATATCTTGGGTGCAGTTTGTATTTTTAATATATGTGCTTTGTTTACCTGTTGTTATTGAATCAACATTTGTGGGGCTATGTTTAAATATTTGTCAACCCAATTTAGGGTTGAGGTGGAGTGGGCTTGGGTGAGGGATATGGGTGGAACATGGTGTATATGTGACAGGTGGCATAAGGCCAAGAAAGGCTCTATATACACTCTGCCAAACTATAAGGATATATAAACATCTTAACAGGTTTGAAGGTGTGTTAAAAATATAGGTACTGCTTTCATTTGATGCTTGTGTTCTAAGTAATAATAGATTTGGCATTTGGTATTTCTAATCTATTTCTAATCTATACCATATTTTTATTCACTCTGGCAAGGAGTTAAGAAGACAAAGCTTAATTTAGAGGGATGAACCTTCGGATCTATGCTATAAGATAGGAGAGATAAACAAAGCATTTAAAACAACTGGTACATATAGAATTTTGAAAACAGGATGTGTGCGCTCTCACAAAATCACAAATTAGGGGTGGGAGTTACCCACTATGAATGGCTGCCATTTATTTAGAATTTTCAAATTTAGTCAATAGTATAGAATAACAAAATTAGAAGGGACCTTGGAGTCCAACCCTCTGCCTAGGTAGGAAAACCTAGGCAGAGGGTTGGACTAGAGGGTTGGACTAGGCAGAAAATCTTAGACAAATGGTTATCCAATCTCTTCTTAAAAACTTCCAGTGTTGGAGCATTCACAACTTCTGGAGGCAAGTTGTTCCACTGGTTAATTGTTCTAACTGTCAGGAAATTTCTCTTTAGCTCTTCTTTCCTTGATTAGTTTCCATCCATTGTGTCTTGTCCTGCCTCAGATGCTTTGGAGAACAGCTTGACTTCCTCTTCTTTGTGGTAGCCCCTGAGATATCAGAACACTGCTATCATGCCACCCCAAGTCCTTCTTTTCATCAGACTAAAAATTCCCAATTCCTAGTCCTTCTTTTCATCAGACTAAACATTCCCAATTCCTAGTCCTTCTTTTCATCAGACTAAACATTCCCAATTCCTAGTCCTTCTTTTCATCAGACTAAACATTCCCAATTCCTAGTCCTTCTTTTCATCAGACTAAACATTCCCAATTCCTAGTCCTTCTTTTCATCAGACTAAACATTCCCAATTCCTAGTCCTTCTTTTCATCAGACTAAACATTCCCAATTCCTAGTCCTTCTTTTCATCAGACTAAACATTCCCAATTCCTAGTCCTTCTTTTCATCAGACTAAACATTCCCAATTCCTAGTCCTTCTTTTCATCAGACTAAACATTCCCAATTCCTAGTCCTTCTTTTCATCAGACTAAACATTCCCAATTCCTAGTCCTTCTTTTCATCAGACTAAACATTCCCAATTCCTAGTCCTTCTTTTCATCAGACTAAACATTCCCAATTCCTAGTCCTTCTTTTCATCAGACTAAACATTCCCAAATCCAGCAATCATTCTTTATATGTTTTAGCTCCAGTCCCCTAATCATCTTTGGTTTTTTATTTATTTGCCAACCATCTTATCTCAAGGTAACTCAAGATCATGGTGGGTGTGCAAAGTTATGACTTTCTTCCTTTCAAAAAATTACCATTTCAGTTTGTCTTTTTTCTGGGTAGATACAAATACTTATTAACATAGCAATTCTTTATTTATTTTAGATTTCACACTTCTTAAACACCCTCCACCCCAATCTCCCTCAGGCAGCTTCTACTTTGCAGCCACGTTTGTTTTCTAAGGATGCTTATGCACCCTAATGCATTTGGTAAATAAATGTTTTTAAAAGTAGGCCCTTTAGCAGCATTTAGAGATTAATTGTCACTTTTCATTGTTTTTTTTTAAAATAAAAACATATTTTAAAAATTGAAATCTAGTGATAAGGAAGCAGTTTGGTTGGATAGAAAAAGTTATATTCACCAGTACGTTAGCTCTACCCCTGCTTCTTAAATTTGGATGTTAAGAAGGAGAGAAAGTAATAAAAAGATTCAGAGTTAAAACTTAATTTTCAATCTTCAGATAGCTATTTCTACCAAAAGCAAAGAGCAGTTGCTGAAATGACATATCACTGAACTGAAGAAATCTTATTTTAAACAAGATTTATTTAAGAAAATAAATTAAAAAAACAAATGTATAAATACAAATATGCAAAGTTGTAAATAAAATATCCCATTTTCACATTTCTTCTATGCAATCAATGAAAAGTCATAGGCTCAGGGTAAAGTAACAAACACTGGCATCTGATATCTATGAAGCAAGCTCATATAAAAAAATATGAACAAACAAAAAGTGGTGGCAAGGACCCCAAATCTATTGAAATTATGAAAAGTCATTTGCTGAACATAAAAAAAATACAGTAATGGCACTTCTCATGTCTATAAAGGGTCACTAAATTCTGTACATCATAGAAAAATCCTTCTTTTCAGTAATTGCTTGTCTAATCCTCAAACAATACTCAGGGGGTTAAGTTGATTGAGAGGTACATGATGAAAGTTTTTAGATAGCTAGTTCTAATTCATTTAGCATTTTAAAGGCTAAATTAGTGCACAGCCTCCTGGGTTTTTTTCTCCATCAATATTCAAAATTCAATTGGATGAAAGAGAATTTGCTTTAACTCTTATTTCAAAGAAATTTGAAGAATTTCTCCCATAGTCTAATACTCTTGCATTTATACACTTAAATACTTGAAATGGTATCCCGTTTTTCACCATACAAACCTCTCTTTAGCAATCAGCAATTTCCCACTTAAGACCCAATCTCCATGAGTAAGGATTTTTAAAATGCTACCATTCTACTTAACAGTGGCAGTTATATTAGGCACGAGTTTTGCTTTCTTTTCAGAGGAAGTCCACATGCAATACAACATAGTCCAGTAATCCATCTTGGTATGCAATTCAGCTAGTATGGAACACCATTTCAAGTGTACGTCTTTCTGAAAAAGGAAGTTGCTGATCCACCACACAAAACTGATGAAAGTCACTTTAAGCTTCAGATACTATCTGGCCTTTTATCCACCTAACAAGATCCAAACGTGTGCCATAGTACTTCAAGCTGGGATGAAATACTTGAAGAAAACTACAGGATTTGATGTCCACATTTAGAATCCACTTGAGTTCATAGACAATTGCCAAATTCTTAGTAAAATTGTATCTTGCATCCCATAAACTAGCAATTTCCATATCTCTCCAAAGACTTCATTGAAACTTCATTTATAGCAAGGAAGAACTCTTTTTAAGAAATGCCTTACATTGATTGTGAGCGTCTCCCTGAATTGATCCCCCATTAAGAAATAAAAGAAGGGATTAATTACACTGTTCAAGAAGGCAATAGGTCTTGTTATTGTGTAAAGAGCTTTAATCAGGTTCTCTGTGCATTTGGAAGGCTCCCAGAACCATGTTCGGGAGGCAATTCTAACATTGCGCATGATGTGATAGGGAGAAAAGAGAAGTGAGAAGATACTCACTGCCATAATGATTAGCACAAGAGGCTTCTCAAGGGACAGAGCGGTGGTGAACTGCAAACTGTGGTTTACAAGGAGAGCACGAGTCTTTATGTAGAAAACCCACATAATGCACAATGGGATTATATACCCAGTGACTGTTAAGATCAGGCTGTAGATCAGGCTGTAGTGTGCATCTCCTGAACTTGCGTAATCTAAACATTGGCTACTGTTGCTGTTATTCTTAGAGGTGATGAAGTAGTATATAGGACACAGTTCCAACATAATCCAGATCCATATGGCTACTGAGAAAACAATAGCCGTGGCTCTCTTCTGCAGAAAGTGATTTTTGAAGGGATACTTCATGAGCAGATACCTGTCAATACTTATAAATGTCATGAAAAGGATGCTTGTGTACAAATTAAAGAATAGGATAGTTCTGTTAAATTGGCACCAAATGTTCTCCTCTGTTCCTTTGGAATAACTTGACACAAGCCATGGGAGCGTGCAAAGGAAAGATAAATCTGACAGGATTAAGTTGATCAAGTAGATGTTGCTACTTTTCCAGGTCTTCCAGTAGAAAAGTGAACCCAAACCAACAACAACGTTTACAGTGAAACCAAAGATGAATTCAAGAGAGTACATGGTGGTAAGGTAATATTTTTCCAGGTGGTCAGGTAGCTTCATGCATTCTCTGGTGTCATTTTTGTCCTGAAAATATAAAACTGATGTAAATAATGATATATGTATATTTTAAAAAGGTATTTATTTTATTATTCTGTAGATTCTCAGTCATCCAGGTCATGGTTGTCCCAAAGTTGCTATTTATGGAGGCAACGGTGCTTTCTTATTTATTTTATTGTTTTATCTTGTGAACAGTTGATCTCAAGATAGTCTTTACTCACATTTAAAGCAGTATTCATTGCAAGACTGTTCTCAAGAGAAAGGAGAGCCTTCTGTTTCTCTTATTTACTTGGTTCAATGCAGTGGTGAAATTCATTTTTTTTTACTACCAGTTCTGTGAACGTGGCTTGGTGGGCGTCGCAGGGGAAGGATATTGCAAAATCTCCATTCCCATCCCACTCTGGGGCCAGCCAGAGGTGGTATTTGCCGGTTCTCCGAGCTACTCAAAATTGCCACTACCGGTTTTCCAGAACCCGTCAGAACCTGCTTAATTTCACCCTTGGTTCAATGTCTAAAATAAGACTACCAAATTTGGTCTGCAAAAGTCAAAATTCCAGTTTGATAGCATGGATATACAGAATTCTGTTTGTTGCCACCCAGTGGTCATTAAGATCTTTCCAGTTATATATTACAATTCCTCAGGGTCTTCTTTTATTTCCCATGATATATTTGAAAACAGAGAAAGTCCTTTTTAAATGAAAGTTATGGGAGGAAAATCTTTGTTGACGACTAAGACCAAAGTCAATAAATGTAGTGACTGACATGTTGAGTATTAACAAATACTTATAATTTGCTGTCACCCAACCTTTTGTTGAATTAAATGGCTTCTAGGAATTTGTACCTTGAGCCTTTGGTGGTGGTGGGGAATGACAACTAAAGCAATGTTTTTAGGAAGGATGCAATTAAATACCCCTCACCCCGCCCAAAATCTCCCTGGCTGTTGGATTCTGTACCAATTACATTTTGGGACTAAATACAAAGGCAGTCCATGAAGCTACCATGGGGTGACATGGTAGCAGTATTCCAATATTTAAAGGGTTGCCATAAAGAAGATGGGATCACCTTATTCTCCAAAGCACATGAAGGCGGACAAGAAGTAATGGATGGAAATTAATCAAGGGGAGAAGCAACCTAGAACTAAGGAGAAATTTCTTGACTGTTAGAATAATTAATCAATAGAACAACTTGCCTCCAGAACCTATGGGTACTCCAACCTTGTAAGTTTTTAAGAAGAGATGGGACAACATTTGTCTGAAATGGTATAGGGTTTCCTTCCTGAGCACAGGATTGGACTAGAAGATCTCCAAGGTCCCTTCCAACTCTGTTATTCTATTATAGTCTACTATATAGTATCTCTGAGGATTACCTGTACGTACACCACAACTTTTAAGGTATTTCCTTCCAGGATAAAACATGTTTCAGCTGAAACTGATAATCAGAAATTCTATGGATTTCCTCAGCCAGCACAAATTGAGATTCACATTTAGATATTCCTTCAGACTTCAGGCTTATTGTAAAAGAATGAACAGTAGATGTACTATCTTTCCAAAATTGTAATTACTCACAGTAGATGTATCTATCTTTCAGGGATTCAATTTAAATTCTTCATCCAACTCATTGTCAACACCAGCAGGTATTTGGAAAGAACTGAATTTTGCAGTTATTCCAGAGGATACCAGGATAATTGGTATTGAAAGTCCATGATAATTTGGTCAAAGCTAACAGAATCATGTGGCCTCAAGATCATTTTAACCCTAGGCTCTGCAATAAACTCAATTGAAAATGTGTCAGGATAATTGGTCTACCAGTGAAATGTAGGTGAGCTCCATTGAACCCCATCAGACTTTAATCAGCTATCGGTAGTTTATTGGTATTTTGTTTCAGTAAGAATTCATGCAGCCAATCCGTCTAAATTTAACTCAAGGACCAAAATATCAAATTTGATATAACTGAGAACAAACGTTGATATGGATTGTGTAACAAAAGTCACCATACATGATGCCTTACTTTTGAAAATTGTACATGAGTTTTCCTGAAGAAGACAATTTCAGAAAAGGCATGAATTAAACTTGTGTGTGTGTGTGTGTGTGTGTGTGTGTGTGTGTGTGTGTGTGTTTAAATTTGGGATATACAATATTGCTAGAGTTTCAATATAGAACTATCTATTCATTAATAAAATAACTTAAAACTGCACAATCATTATGACTGAGGAAGCAGACTTTATCAATACTAAAAGCAGAACTATTATTTTGAAAAGCTGTTTACGCAGTTGTTTAATATTCAGGATAAGATTATTGTTTTTAACTGATACCATTAATTTTAAGAATATAAGCAGTCATATCTAATCATAGTTATAAATACAAAGCATTGAAAACTTCTCACAATACTGCAGATAATAAACTATCTAATAATTTGATATGATTCTTTTTCCTTTAAGGCAACTTACCATTCTCTAGAATGGGTATTGTCCTTGCAAGATATGTCTTGACCATGTTCTGAGGATGAGCCAGGAAATAATGAAAACAGCCCAAGAGAAGACGTTCTGCCTGATTTGCATACTGTATAGAAAGTGGTTAATGATTCAGTTGTTACTGGAAGTTTATTGGACTGAACTAGGTAGGCAGAGTCACTGTAGCAAAAGTGTTGCAAAACTCATTCTGAGAACACTGAAATAATGAAACAAGTATTTGCCTTCTTTGAGCCACTAGAATCTAGCCAAGTGTCCCACAGTTAAAGGAACAAAATCCATTTATAAAAATTCTGCTTGAGCTGATTACACACACACACACAAAGATTTTCAATACCCAGAGAATATAAGAAGGAACTTTAAAAAAAACATGCTTGCTTTTTTAATCAAACAACATTGTGCAATTAGAATAAGAATAATTTATGTCACTGAGTCATAGAATGAGATGCTACATACCTAAAGCTAACTACCACTTCCTTATTTACATTAGCAAACCTTTAGAAATTACCACTCCTTATATTCCTGTATTTAATCAACTTGTTAGTTGCTAGCATGAAATCTGAGATATTTCAGTAACTTAAAATTTCAGGAATTACAATCCAGGCTCCACTATGACTCATCTGTATACTGAACTGGATGTTTATATTTGTATGAAAAATTCTTTCCAAATCACCCTGACAATGTCCTCATTTATTCAACCTCATTGTAGCAAATGTCACTTGACCTTGTAAGTTTGAAGGGCAGGGCTTTTTGGCAAGTATGAACACCTTCCTTATTCTACCATCAGTTCATAATGAAAGTATGTTTTCCCATACTTTAATCTCATGAGTACTCAGATTCTATCTATACCCAGATGCAGCTTTATAGCCTAGCATGTAGTTACATAAGATAATGTGGTTGTCTTTAATCTTGTGTCTTCTAGACTACAACTTCCAACTGTCTCTGCCATTTGACTCAGAATTTGGGGAATGAAGTCACAACATACCGGGAAAGAATCAGCTTATGGAAAGTTAGGCTAACCGATCGTTTTCCAGCTGGCAACTTTAAGATGTGTGGACGCCAACTTTCAGAATTTCACAGCAGCACACTGCATTCAGCATTCTGCTTTTAAAAATTACATAATTTTAGTGATATAATTTTGAGAGCCAGGAAATAACATTGAAGGCTGTCATGAAGAAGTAGTGTTGCTCATCTCTGGCCCAGGAGGTGTGTTTCAACATGCAAAGAGCTTTTAATTAACAATGAGGCTAAAATGCCATCAAATGTTTTCTAATCAAACATAACATGATATTTGTCCTCATTAATTCCACTATTTCACTTTCCAACTGAAGAATGGTGAAGACCTTTATTTGCATTAATTTAGTACTATAGTGTTGGATTTGGCTACTGTCTATAGTTCTAAAAGAAAGAAAGAAGTCTTAATAATGGTCCATTTCTAGGAGTAATTCTCACAAGGGAAAGAGTTGCTTCCTATGGACACCATTTACTTACTAACTTTTTATTTATTCATCAAACAAAAATTACAAATTCAACAAACAAAATTAAAGAACTAAACTCTGACAGGGATAATAGGCAGGTTACACTAGGTCCCCTTAGGAACCTCTTAAATATATGATGAGATTTACAGAAGTTAAATTAAAACTGTGGAAGTTAGTAGCTGAAACAACTGAATCAGCTAAAATATTCCAGACTTTGACAACTCTGTTGCAAAAATATTTGGTTTTTTTTTACAATCAAGTTTAAAGTGGTTTACATTGAAGCCCTTGTTCGCAAGCATTGCATTACGATGAAAACTAAAAAAAATAAAAAATAATCTACAAGTAAACATTACTATGTACAATTTTATATGCAATACCTACTTTTGTATGCATTTTGATCACCATCCAGTCCAATGACTCCCTTACATGATATATAACGAAAAATCAACACATGACTGAAATATTAATAAGATAATTATAAGAACCCAAACTAAAAGATGTAATATCATCAAAAATAAAATATCAACAAAGTAAAGAGAATTAAAAGAAATAAATCTGCATTCATGCGCAGATCTTAAATTCAGTTAAAATAATAATATAAATCACATAATATCACATTTTGAACATCTTCCTGAAAGCCAACAAGAAGAAGATCTCTATCTGGAAACCATGCCAATTTCTGGAGAAACAGTGTCTTCTTTTATCTTTTTATGTCTCAGAAATAATAGTCAACAGTGGACAACCAATTAAATATGAGCCAATAGTGTGCGGTGGCAACTAAAGAAGCCAATGCAATTCTAAGTTGCATTAACAGAAGGATACGATCAAGATCAAGTGATACCACTCGATAAAGCCTTAGTAAGACCACACCTAAAATACAGCATCCAGTTTTGGTCACCACACTATCAAAAAAGATGTTGAGAGTCTAGAAAGAGTGTAGAGAAGAACAACAAAGATGATTAGGTGACTGGAGACTAAAACATATGAAGAACAGTTATAGGAACTGGGCATGACTCATCTAATGAACAGAAGGACCAGGGGAAACATGATAGCAGTGTTCCCATATTTGCCACAGAGAAGAAGGGGTCAAGCTATTTTCCAAGGCGCCTGAAAGCCAGACAAGAAGTAATGAATGCAAACTGAACAAGGAGAAATTCAACCTGGAAATAAGGAGAAATTGTTTGACAGTGAGAACAATCAACCAATGGAACATCTTCAGAAATTGTGCGGGTTTCTTCACTTTACACTTTGAAGAAGAGACTGGACTGCCATCTATCAGAAATGGTGTAGGATTTGCTTGGGCGGTGGGTTGGACTAGATGACCTACAAGGTCCCTTCCAACTCTGCTAATCTATATCTGTATCTGATACCAACATGTTCAAGTATCACCTATACATTGTAATTCACCTATACATTGTAATCTTCCTCCTATTCTTCCATTTCTTTTGGTTTTAACCATACTGCCTGATGATGGTGGTGATTACGATGATGATGATGATGATGATGATGATGATGATGATGATGATGATGATGATCTGTATATATTCAAATAAACCAGATCACAAAATCATACCTAGATTTTTAGCTATGCTGGGGACAATCTTTGAAAAGGAAGAGGTTATACAAGGAGAAAATCTAAATTTGGTTCAAACACTTTTATAAGTTAAATTAATTTAAATAAAATTACATTTCCATCCAATGGTATATTTAAACATTATCCTCTTCTGTCTCTATTTGATTACGACCAGTACAGTTTGTGAACATGAGACTTGAGACTTTGGGGGAAGCTCATACTGATGCTGACCTAAGATGATAAATTATTTGAGCTGCAAACTTTTGTGAAAAATGCAAATAGTCTTTGGACAATTTTGTTATTAAAAAAACTTGTATGAAGCAAACAGCTGTTGAAAATGCACTGCATTTCTCTTCTGGGCAAGCTACTAACATGAATAATGGGCAACAGCTGTCAAAGTTAGCACAAGATCATTTGTACCTTTATCCTAATTGGAAATAGGGAAGGCAAAAAATGTCAAACAATACCAGAGACAGTAAAATCAAATTAATCATTTCAAACATCTCGGCTCTGATTTTGAAACTAAAGATTCTTTTTTTAAAAAAAATCCTAAATTTTAAAACTCTTTGTTCTGTGGGCGTTACTTTTTAAGTAGTAATTTGTTCATAATATTGAAGGCAGCTAGCCAGAAAAATGTCACAAGACCAGCCCTGACTGATCTTTAAATGATACAAGAAGTACAAGCCTGAAAGTTTATTTGAAGACAGCTTCTTGCCAAAGCTATAAACAAAGCTAAACAAATTGCAAACTAAAACCAAAAATATCAAAAAAAGTAGAACAGGCATTGGCAAATTATTATCATAATGTCACCCCCCCATAGAAAAATCCTACATGTTCCACTTATGCATTTATTTGAAGTCAGCATCAAATGGTATTTACCATTTTATCCAGAAAAAACTCTCTATGGAATGGCACAAGAGACCCTGCTGAAACAGGATGGCTTATTCTGGCTGAGGAATTCTGGGAGTTAAATTCCACACTGTTTAAAGTATCCAAGGTTGAGAAACACCTTTCTAGAACCTCCAACTATCCTCAGACAGCCAGGCAACTCCCATACAGGCAAGCTATATAATTATGGTACTATTTTATTCCTCAGAAACTCCCCTTATCCTGAGAGAAAACTCTATTGTTCCCTATATGGATCCAGGCACTCAAGTAAACTGCAATTCCTAGAATCCTTAGCAATATCCTTTCTATGCTGGAAAGGATATACAGGGTCTTATCTTACTCATCGGGAGGGATCCAATATTGACAAGATTGGGGTAGCTAGGTAGAATGGGCAGATTCTTTGAAAACCTTCATATATGAGGTGCAGAAATGATTCTTGGTAGTTGTAACTATTTACTATTAACTTATCCATGGTTTATCACAGAGTCATCCAGACGTTTAGAGACTGGATTTGATATTTTTATCCACGTATTCCAAGTACCTGGCATAGGACCTTGATGGTCTTAAAAGTATTGTTGTAGGATATAAGCTGTTCTAAGTAAAGCTGCCTTTTGCAATTGACTGATGGTGATTTCGTCACTGCCTATGGTGTTCAAGTGATTAGACCCAAAACACCTATTATTATTGATAATACTTTGGCTTTCTTTTGTCACAGTCATTCTACTTCTATTTGCAAGTCTTTCTATTTTGTTGTCCAGTTCTTCTTCTATCTCATTAGGGATTTGGGCAAATATTTGAAAATGATTTCCCACGATCTTGGGAACTTGGAGATGTGTGAACTTTAACACAATTCCAAGCAAGCAAGTGCAAACATCTTCAAGCTGCTAAGGACCTAGGTCTCAGCGCTCACCCAGAGCTCTCATCCAACTTCAAGCACCTGCTTAATTCTGCCTGATAGCACGGCTACTTTTGGCTTTGTAGCCTCCATGTAGTGTGTGAATTTTGTCATTTCATAGAAAATGTATTACTCTTCATTTTGCCATGTATGTGAATGAACACCTTACAAGAATGGTAGTCAATCCTGCTCATCTGTGTGAAAAATGCCAGTTTACTTTCATCCTTTTAAATTTGTGGTTTTAAATGTACATTTAACTCAAAATAGTATTTGACAGGATAAAACACAAACCTCCTTTAAAAGGGGGTGGGGTGGGTGGGTTTGTCAAGCAACCAAGATAATGTAAGTGCATATCAATTGCCTGACAAAATCCAATTGACCAGGAACATACTTTTAATTTTTAAGATTCTTTTCAGTGATGAAAGAACCAGAGGTTAACTAAGAAAGTCTACTGGAAATGAAACAGCTCTTACAACTCTCCGAAATTCCTCATACTTTACCTTTTCTCTCAAATAAGCACACGCCTCAGAAACTGGATTTGCCACTTATGAAATATAGGATTATGTAACTGAATCAGGAGAGCTCCTGTTCCCAGTGCATTAGAAAGAATTCTAGTTCAGTATATAATAATTTAAACCATTAAAACAGTGTGTCTTGTTTGCTATAATTATACAGTACTGCTAAGGTAATGAACTTCTTAATGCTTCTTCCCCAATGATGCAATAAACAATTGCCTCACTCTGATACTATCATGGTGCTAATGGCATATCTGTAGGCAAGTAGAAATTGTCCACAAATATAATACTACTGCTGGAAAACTGATGCAGACATACATAAATACAATAGCAATAGCAGTTAGACTTATATACCGCTTCATAGGGCTTTCAGCCCTCTCTAAGCGGTTTACAGAGTCAGCATATCGCCCCCAACAATCCAGGTCCTCATTTTACCCACCTTGGAAGGATGGAAGGCTGAGTCAACCTTGAGCCGGTGAGATTTGAACAGCCGAACTGCAGAACTGCAGTCAGCTGAAGTAGCCTACAGTGCTGCATTTAACCACTGCGCCACAGGTAGGTGAATCAGGAGTCGTGTTCACTTACCTTCCCTACTGGTTCGCAAATGTGAGTGTGCGTACCCATGCACTCGCTTTGCTCACGCGTTCCCTCTGTGTGCATGTGATCAGCCTTCCTCACATGTGATTAGGCTTTAAAAAGTGTCTAAATGGGATGGCATAGAGCCAGGGTGGGTAGGCGGGCCTGTGATTTCCACTACCAGTTGGGGTGAACCGGTCCAAACTGGCAGAATACCACCTCTGATGTGGATGTGATTATGTGCCAGCAAGAGGTTTGTTGACTGTTAAGCAACCATATAAATCTATCAGCAGTCTTGCAGGTCTTCCAACAGAGTACGCATTGCCACTGTAATTGAATCCATCTCTTTTGTTCTTTTTTCTTCTGCCTTTCCCAGCATTACTAGCTTTATAAGATAACTAAATATGTCCAGTATAAAATCATTTAAAATCATTTAAATCTGGTATTTTGTGCATCAAATTAGAGTGATGCGGTGGCCTAGAGTTGGGGCTTTCGCCTCACAGTCAGGAGGCTGTGAGTTCGATCCTAGATACAGACAGATATTTCTTTCTGTGCGCACAATGAGAATATATCTGCTGAACAAAACTCTGCATTGGCAACAGGAAGGGCATCTGGCCATTAGAAGAAGGAAGAAGAAAAAGGAGGAGGAGGAGGAGGAGGAGGAGGAGGAGGAGGAGGAGGAGGAGGAGGAGGAAGAGGAGGAGGTGGTGATTTTGTGCATCAAATGAGAATTTTGGATTGAATTCCTCAATGGTATCATTGTGTATTTTGGTTACCTATGGTATTTCAGGAGTTTTCTTAAGCACTAAAGTAGTGGACAAAATGTCAAAAGTAAAAATATGCTTTCTTTCCTGCTTCTTCCGCTACCATAGAGTGTCACAGGGAAAATCGCTGCCTATATATGCACATTTCTGATCTTTGTAGCTTTGTACAAACTTTGTGTTTTGTCATAGCAGCTGAAGATCTTTGCAAAATATTCATTGCTACTCACATGCCAGTCTGCAGCATATTTTTTGTCGGCTGGTTCTTCAACTTTTTTTGGGGGGGGGAGGGTGGAATGTGCATACTTTTGAGTCAATTTTTGATTCTTGCTGATTGCTTCCTGCAGTTTTTTTGGCAAGGCTTTTTTTAGAAGTTGTTTGCCCTTTTCTCTGTCATATTGCTGAACGAGAATAATGTCCAAGGTAACTTCATCCTTGAAATATGACTAGAATTTCTAGTTTTTAGTATGATGCCTTAACCATTACACAAAACTGCCTCGCTAAGTGATGGTTCTCGATTCTAAAAGGCAGAAGCTAGACACATATAACTTTACCTACATCAAAGAGAATTTAACTTTGTAAATGAGCCGTGATGGCTTAGTGGTTGAAGTGCAGTATTGCAGGCTAATTTTGCTGCCTGCCAGCTGCCTGCAATTTAGCAAATTAAATCTCACCAAGCTCAAGGTTGAGACAGCCTTCCATCCTTCCGAGGTCAGTAAAATGAGGACCCAGATTGTTAGGGGCAATATACTGACTCTGTAAACCACTTAGAGAGGGCTGTAAAACACTGTAAAGCAGTATTTAAATCTAAGTGCTATTGTTATTGCTAAATAGAACAGACTCAGTCTGGAGTAATATAATGGACCAAGTATTAGACATTTTTTAATGCTTTTGTGAACCTTTTTGTATTTTTTTTTAGTTGCCAAAATCCAGCAATGCAGTGTGCTACTTTCTGAGAAGCTTCCTATATATTTCTTTCTTGAAGGAATTAAGTGGAAGCATCGGAATCCAAGAGATATTTATTCATAAAGAATTCTCTTTCATAAACCCCCATATTCTATGACCCTGAAATAGATTACTTTTCAATACAGATAGTCATCAACTTACAACAGTTCATTTAGTGACTGTCTGAAGTTACAACAGCACTGCAAAAAAGTGACTTATGGCTGTTGTTCGCACTTATGACTGTTGCAGCATTCCATGGTCATGTGATCAAAATACAGAGTCTTCACATCTGACTCATATTTATGATGGCTGCACTGTCCCAAGGTCATGGGATCACCTTTTGCGACCTTCTAACAAAGTCAATGGAGAATTGACATTCACAGTGATTCACT
The DNA here is from genome assembly GCF_051295495.1 of Thamnophis sirtalis. Lineage (NCBI taxonomy): Eukaryota > Metazoa > Chordata > Lepidosauria > Squamata > Natricidae > Thamnophis > Thamnophis sirtalis. Next base: position 25,690,888 of record NW_028261391.1, read on the forward strand.
TAACAACTATGGCAAGAAAGATAATAAAATGGGGCAAAACTCACTTAACCATCTCACTAACAACAGAAATTTTGGTCTCTAATTTGGTAAGCTGAGGACTACCTGTGTGCAGATTAATTTACCTTTTCAAATATTTCAATGCATTCAAAGAAATGTATGCAAACATACATAATTAGTAATGATACCAAGACAACTTTATTTCATGCAATAGCCTATTTTTTTAAAAAATTGTATTTTAGCATACATTGCTGATGAAATTAACCTTGAAGTTTTACCCCTATGTCAATAGAACAGAACAGAAGAAGTTCTTTATTGGCCAAGTGTGATTGGACACATAAGGAATTTGTTTCTGGTGCTCTCCATGCCCATACAACTAACAGAAGGATAAATCATAAGATACAAGAATAAATTGTAAGATACAGTCAAAAAGTGAAAGTCATAACATACCACAGGAGTAGGTAATATGGGAAACATGAGAAGTATAATATTAATTCAGCCCTACTACATGGTTCGATATCCTTAGACATAAGACAATGCTGTGGAAATTAGGTGTTTAGGAGAGTGATGGCATCGGGGAAATAAACTGTCATCTGCCAACCTATTTGCATTGGAAGGCAAACTGTAAGGGTGTCTTAGCAGTCAACCATGATGATTTTCAGGTGGGCAAGCACTAACTTTTCAAAGGTTTTCATAACTACAAAAGTCAGAGCAATCAGTCTATAGTCATTCAGCTTCTTGATGGAGAATTTCTTGGGCACTGGGATGATAGTAGCATTTGAAGCAACAAGAAACATAACTCATCTCTAGTGATTTATTAAAGATGCTACTGAAGATGGGGGCCGTTGATCAGCACAGACTTTTAATCAAGAAGGACTTATTCTGTCTCGACCTGGTGCTTTTCCAGTGTATTGTCTATGAAATGGACCTCACATTTCTTTTTCTAGGATCATCACATGGGGGGACCCAGAGAGATGGAGTTAGGTATAGAAGACTTGGCTGTTGTTGGTGTATCTGAGATGGGGTGGGTAATGATAGTTGACAGTGGTCTTGTTGTCTCTCAAACCTAAAGTAAAACACATTCTGCCAGTTGTCAATTCCCTTCAGTAAGAGATGGAGTCTGCTGTGGCCAGTTATATTTTCAAGGCTTTTCCACAGATTTTCTGGTTCATTTCTTGAGAGACGATTCCTCAGTTTTTCAGAGTAGCTTCTCCTTGCAGCCCTGATTTCCCTTGTTAATACATTCCTGGCTTGATTATACAGCATTCTATCTCAGTTCCTGTAGGCTTCCTCTTTGGCACATTATAGCTGGAGCTTAGCTATGAACCAAAGTTTAATGTTACTGTACATGCGTAGGTTGTTGGTCAGCACACAATAATCCTCACAAAAACTGATGTATGATGTCTCAGTAACAGTGAGTTTATCCAAGTCTGCTGAGGCAGCTTGAAAAATGTTGCAGCCTGTGCAGTCGAGGCAAGCCTGTAGCTTAAATGTTGGCTCCGCAGTCCAAGACTTCATTGTTTTAACTATTGATTTTATGGTTTTAAGTCTTTGTCTATAAGCAGGTGCAAGGTGATCATACAATTATGAAAAAAAGGTTATAAAAAAAGGTCAAGGATAAAGATCTATTATTAAGTTTTCTGAGGTCTATTCTATAATACAATGTATATGTCAGCCAGCACAGTTTATTTTGTGGTGGTTGTTATGGATATGCCTTCCACCATTTAACTAACAAAATATAGACAATCAAGCTATTCATTACTAGAGACACAATTGCAATCATGTAATAAACATGCAATACACAGTTGAAAAACAAATTACTGGTGCCAAAGGGTTGTTAAAACAGTTAAGTGCTTTCAGAATAATTATGGGTAACTATATGATGGATTGCTGTTTTGAACAGTTACTGGATTAGAGTCTTGTAGCCCTGAATGCTGATCATCTTGGCTGGGATTAATGACATATGGATCCAATATCTATATGACCTCAAGTTCTCTAATTCTATTGTAAGGAAAACATAATAATCTACACAAATGGTAGGAAAAAAAAGAAAAAAATCAGCATTAGATTGTTATGTTTAGTGATAGCTCCAAGCCAATGTCACAGCTAGGGAAACTCTTAAGATATTGCTAAATTAGATATGCCATGTTTCCCTGAAAATAAGACAGGGTCTTATTTTCTTTTGACCATTTTCTTTGGAAATAAACGCTTGGCCTTATTTTTGGAGAGCTCTTACTATTTTTTAGGTGGAGGAGGTAGTGAGAGTGGTCACCTCATGGCTGCTGCTGTGTTGCAATATTTTTGGGAGGGCGGGCTTATTTTTGGAAAATCAGGGTACACTTCATCCATTTTAGCATTTCATCTTAGCATGTGGAAGAATCAAATATGAGGAATTAATAAAAATTAGGATCTGACTTATAGCATATTGTAGGCAGTATTTTTTCCATAAATTGTTGTGGTTTTGTCACTTGACCTCTTATAGTACTTTACTGACAGATAGAACAATTGACCAGTGGAACAACTTGCCTCTAGAAGTTATGGGTGCTCCAACACTGTAAGTTTTTAAGAAGAGATTGGACAACATTTGTCTGAAATGGTATAGCATTTCCTGCCTCAGCAGAGGATTTGACTAGAACACCTTCAAGGGCCTTCCAACTCTGGTTGCTCTATCAGTGTTCAAGTGGTGGGATACGACCAGTACACCCCGGTATAGACGTACCAGTGCCTGCTGGAAGCACCAGGTACCATTCTGGTATGGTGCTCCAGAGGGCTCACCCACTCGCCCACCCTCCTTTCCTATATTTGAGTCAATTGGGGCTTCTGCGCATGGAGCGTATGGTGCCTGCATGACATTCCTCTGAGCAGCTGGAGCATCACGGAGCATCACAGGTGGTAAGTATGCATGCACATGCTGAGTGTGTGCTGCACACATGCATGTGGTGGATGCCTAGTCCTGTTGAACCCTACCAGTTGCACCGGGATCCGGAACCCACCGCTGCAGTGTTGATACAAATAATGATGTTTATGGGTGAACTTACGGCTACAGTTCTCCTGGGAATTTCAATTTAATTGACTAAACTAGGAATTGAGCAACCATCCTAAAAGAAAGCACTAGTACTTCCATGTTGTTTCCAACAAAGTTGCCCGGGCATGTCCATGAAATCAGCAGCATTTGATCTCAGCTTGAAGGAGATGTCACTTTAAGAACAAGGAGGAATGCTCTCTTGCCTATTGCCATGACTTTGTAAATATCAATCTTACATAGCTATTCAGTTATAGAATATGAGTTGACCAACAAATATGTGACACACAAAAAATCATCCATGTGGATCAATTAAAAAGTAATCCAGATTTGTGTTTTACCAATTTCAGTTAATTCAGCCAGCACAGGACTAGAAGAAATACTGCTTCTACTATTATAAAGTTGGTAGCACAGCTTTTATCTTCTGTCTACATTGGCTGCCTCTTTAATGCTTTGACAGTTGTCATGGAAATATCTGAAATCATGAAGATAAATGATAGGTGTCCATTGAAAATGTCCCTCAGGGCTATTTTCAGAGCATCATTATCCTTTGCCTTCTATGTAGAGAGATATAGCATGTGTATATAACCTCAAACATTGTAAAACGTAACAGAGTGGTTTGCTTTTTATAAGAAAAATCCCCATATTCATTATTACTTCATTATGGCAGGCGTGGTTCTTGTAAAGAGATTTTACTTTACTCAGTAGCATCTTTCTGCAATGATCACCCATTAGGAAGTAGAGGATTGGACTAATGGTGTTGCTTAAAAAGGCAAAAGGGCTTCTAAATGCATAAACCAGCTTGATGAGAATGTAGTTGTGAACAGAAAGATCTCGGATCATTGTCTCAGATACAATCCTAATATTGTGCATAATATGATACAAAGGGAAAAGAAGTGAAAATATATTCAAACCTATGACAAATAATGAAGGCGATTTTGCATACATATATAGAAACCATTATCTATGCAAAAAGGCTGAAACATTTTGTAAGCCCAAAACAATAATAATATTTGAATATGAGTCAGGAAGCCATGTTTGGGGGGGGGGGAGGCGCTACAACATGGACTTGGAATATTATGTTGTTGTTATTTAAAATTTAATCTTCAATTTGATGCACAGTCTGAGACTGATAAAAGCTTAAAAATTTAAGTCCTAACCAAGAACCTAAGAGCTGCTAAGGTAATGTCTGACTATATAGACAGTTCTGAGTAAGGTGTGTTTTTCTTTTGTAAAGTCAGAATATTCAGGACAAAATTTCCATGTATCTGAGCAATACTTTGGGTATTGCTTCAAAGTCATTGGTCTCCGGACGTGCTTCAAGGTGCTAGTCGTTACTTTTAAAGCCCTACATGGTATAGGACCTGGCTACCTGAGAGACCGCCTCCTGCCATTTACCTCCCAGAGACCCATAAGATCTCACAGATTAGGCCTCCTCCGGATTCCATCTGCCAGTCAATGTCGGCTGGCGACCCCCCCGGGGGAGAGCCTTCTCTGTAGCTGCTCCGGCCCTATGGAATGATCTTCCCATGGAGATCCGGACCCTTACTACCCTTCCGGCCTTCCGCAAAGCGACCAAGACCTGGCTGTTCCGGCAGGCCTGGGGCTGTTGATTTTTCCAGCCCCATCCTAAATTATGAATGTTGTGGAATTTTAATGTTGTTTTTATTTTTTGTATGTTCCCCCCTTCCTTTTTATTTGTAAGCCGCCCTGAGTCTCTTGAGAGTGGGTGGCATACATACCCCATAAATTTAAATTTAAAAAGTCTCCTATTAGTATTGATACATCCATTGATTTCTTCTTCCACAATCGCTAAACTTCAATTTGCAGATCACAATATTTTGTTATTTTTCCTAGTTGTTTCTCTTCAATTCATATATCACCTTATATTATAATATCAATGAACCAGACTTTTTTCTTTTCCACAACAGTGATATCCAACATGTGGGCTAGATGTCTGTCACTTTGGATTCAAAAGTCTCAAAAGATCTTGACCTGTTCATTTTCAATAACTTGTCAGTTTGGTACTCCCGGTCATTTTTGTAGTTTTTGAACCCAAACTTCTGGCAAAGCTTCAATGTATGATATTGGCAACTTGATCATGAGGTTGTAAATAATCAGGTTGTGAGATTTTTTTGCAGCCATAGAGAAGGTGATCCACTGTTTTATCTTTCTGGTGGAATAAGCGAATTAATTGTGTGTGTATAAAAATTTATAACATTATCAAATCCTGATGAAAAAAAAATGGATAAGATAGATAGATAGATAGATAGATAGATAGATAGATAGATGAAAGAGAGAGAGGAGATAGATTCATTTCTGCAATGTCCAATTACCCATTTTTAATAATATATTAAAAAGCACTGACTTTTTCCAGATTTCTTAGATTTAATCATTTTAGCTAAATATGATGGTGGTCAAAGTCACAGAGAAACTGTTATATAGGTATGACAATAGTTGATAGGAAGAAATTCACACACTTTGCATTTTCATGTTGATTGTCAACTTTTATGTCTGTGGAGATTCTCAGTCACCCAGGTTATAATTGTCTCAAAGGTGCTTTTTCAAAAGGCAACTGGAACGTTTGTTTTTTTCCCTGAGAAAAACATTTCACTTCTTATCCAAGAAGCTTCATTGGTTCTGGCAGGAGAGTGTGGACTATGGAAGGATTTGTTCTGACAAGATGGGGTGGGGGAGTTGGAAGGATCATATTTCTTTGCAACAATCTGGTTGACTTTTACATTTTTGAGCTAACACACACAAAAAAACCCAGCAATCCTTCAAAATTGGAATTTTCTTTCTTATTGCTCTGGTTTCAGCCGCTTGCTGATTTCACTGGAAAATGACTAAAAACCTCATGTTTGCTATGGCAATCTCCTTCAACTTGATTCAGTTCCTTATGTGGCCACCTCATTTGCAACACGTTAGTGTTTCTCAACTTTGGTCAGCCCACATTGTGTGAACCTGGACTTCCAGAGTATCCCATGCTGGCTAAGGAACACATCTTAAAGTAGTCGTGGTTGACAATCACTGTCTAGGTAAAGAAACTGTATATGACTCTGTTGTTATGAAAAATAAATCTATTTATAGTTAGAGGTGCTGAACCGAATACCTTCCAGTTTAGATGTATTTCAGAATGAATAGTTTAAAGAACAATTTGTTCTGTACAAGAAAAAGTAATGCTGATACTTCAGAATAGGTATATTCCCATTGGCAGAAAGTTTTATTCTACCTTTATGGGTTTTGACTTTTCCTGCCAAGATTTAAGCATTGTGCTATCATATTGTGTTTCCCCAAAAATAAGACAGGGTCTTATTTTCTTTTGACCACCCCTCCCCGAAATAAGTGCTTGGCCTTATTTTTGGGGAGATCTTATTATTTTTGAGGTGCAGGAGGTGGTGAGCGTGGTCACTTCATGGCTGCTGCTATGTTGCAATATTTTCAGGGAGGTCTTATTTTCGAGGGAGGGATTATTTTGGTGCATGTGCTCAAAAGCCTGATTGGGTTTATTATCCAGGGAGGTCTAATTTTCAGGGAAACAGGGTAGTAGTTTCTCCACTATTTTAAAAGGAGCAGAATAGCATCTTTGAAGCTTATCTTCAAAGGATCAGCTTGGATTTTTTTTATCTTTGAAAACTAAGGACAAAAGAAGGTGGTATATCAATTACGTTTCCATATTGGTCAATGGAAGCCTTTTTGAAGCAACTCTATGTATAACACTCAACCAATGTTGAGTATACACAGAGTTGCTTCAAAAAGGCTTTTAAGATTATTTCAAAACATTGGCTGTGGGAAATGCTTATAGACAAAATGAAATTGGAATCTGATGATGCCATATTTTTTTTAAATGATCTAAACAAAAACACCCCTTCCCAACAACCTACTGTTGTAGACCCAGCTGATACCTGGAATTTACTTTAAATAATATCAATTATTATGATCCTCATTTCAATAGATACGGAATAGTCCCTTGATCCCAAGGCACTGAAATCCATGAATAATAAGTTAAGCAGTATTGGAGGAAAATCTGGAATATATGAGGCCGAATATGAAATGGGATCAAACAGGACTCCCCATTCTATTTACAGAGAGTGGATTACGTTTAGCAGTGTCTATAGTTTGCTATTATAATTGAGCAGGAAGACATTCAGAGGCTAACTGTGGAAATCTCATTCTTTAGAGGATACATTTTGTCAGATTGGTCTTAATTTGAATGTTGTGTTTTGGGAGGTATGATTTATGTGGTTTTTGGACAATTATTTGCAATCTTTTCAATTTATGCTTCTTAAAATGGGAATTATCAAACTACCACTCATTATTCCATTTAATTAGTCAAAGTGGTATTGGCCAAATGCTTACAACAAACCATTCATCCCATTTTTGGAAAAAAAAGATGAAGCATTTGCTACATCTACTTTTGCTACAATGTTGGATTTTAGTCAAATTTAAGGTGACCAGACATCCTGATTTTGGCAGGATATTCACGATTTATAACAATTTGTCCCATGTCCTGGGGCATTTTTAAAAAGTCCCGATTTTCTGGCTTCATGTTGAAAGCCCAGTGGATTTGCTTAAGAAATCCTAACTGGGGCAAGACAAAAGACACTCTGTCTAACTACCTCTCTCTCTGTCTCAGGACTTTCATTGAAGACATTAAAATGTTAAAGCAAAAAAAAAAAAAAAACGGAACCCCCCCCCTGCCCTTTTACCTCCTTTTATAAGAAAAATGACCCAGTACCATAGAGCTCCAGGAAATACTTTGCCTAGAGTAGTAGTGTCTGTTCCTTCCTGGATTTCCCAGAGGGGAGGGGCACGGAGGTTGGAGGTCGGCTCGTGTGGGAAAAAATGGTGGCTCCTCATTTTTCTTTGAAAAATATTTCCCTGGGACTATTTCACCATTTTAATTTGCTCAGTTCTTTGTATTAACATCTACATCATTCTGGATTGACTTGGAGGGCCTGCCTGCTGGTAAGTGAGCTGGGTTTTTTGTTTATTTTTTAATGTATTTTAAAATAATATTTTATTTATTGTGCATAGGATTTTTTAAAATAGTTTTATTCTGTGTGGATTCTTTTTTTAAATTGTCTTAGACTATTTTAAAAAAAGATTCTATCAAAAATAAATTGAAGTGAAACCATTTTTAAAAATTCTATGCACAATACTTTGAAATATATTGTGCATAGAATTTTTAAAAATAGTTTTACTTCAATTTATTCTCTGTGGAATAGTTTGAAATGTTTTACTTCAATTTATTCTGTGTGGATTCTTTTTTTAAATTGTCTTAGACTATTTAAAAAAAAGATTCTATCCAAAGTACAAAATACCAGCTGCAGTTATTCACTTAAGAACTGTGGCAAGAAAGGTGGTATAGTGACCAAAGTTACAATGGCATTGAAAAAAGTGACTGATGACCATTTTTCACACTTAGCGACCGTTGCAGCATCCTCATGGTCACGTGATGAAAATTTTGGTGTTTGGCAACAGTTATAATTTATATTTGTAAATTGTAGTTATGTTGAAATAAAAAAAATATTACAATACTATTTTTGCGTTGTATGAAAATTTTTGTTGCTCCGTATAAAAATTTTAATCAAGCCCCACCCCTCCACCCCCGGTCAAAGGTGTCCCTTTTTACCCATCTGAAAATCTGGTCACTTTAGTCAAATTCCATGTCTAGGAAAACTAGACAGTGACTGTGATCAATTGCAGAGTTATAACTTGATTAATCTCATTTGGATTTCTTAATTTGTTACTAAAAGGGGGGGAGTGAATCTGAATCTCATCTAATGTACGAATTGTGTGAAAAATGTGAAACCCTGCTTGGCAAAGAGCCAAATCAAATCATTAAATTTGTGTGATTTATGTTTATGTGATTTCCTTTGTTCCTTTCTTTTGAAACAAAAGAACAATCTGGTTTCCATAGAGATGTTACTTTCAGCAAAGCCATTTATGTTTGCATACAAAAATCAGGGTTTCAGTCTCCATTGACCAGAACAGACTTGTTGCAGATAGTAAAGCACTGTTGCCTGGTTTTATTGAAATATTTGTGTTTCTGACATGTGAAAAGATTCAATTTGTTGATGGGGGATATTTTCCTGATTTTTAGTAATTACCTCCATGTAGTTTTCTTGATCATATTATGGAAGCGATTTGCCATTGGCCTCTTCTGAGATTCCACCCCTTCTCTCCCCTCCCCACAGTTACCTATATTAACATAAAGGATTGCAGTATAATTAAAATAAATTAGTAGAAAATTCTGTACGGCCCTAAAACAGATCCACTATTTACAATAAGGCCAGACCATATGTTCTGCATCTGCAACAAAAAATAACCAGGCACACATTAATTATTGCCAACTTGCTTTCTCAACAGTAGTGTGAAATCAGTAAAAAACAAAGGAGTTACAAAAATAAGGCAAGTCATGTTTTTCAAATTTAGCACAGATGTTCATTCTAATCAATAACATGGTGACATCAAACCAAGGTGACTTTTATCTGTTACTCAGCATCTGAATATTTGTTCCATTACTCCCCCATGTGGTGAGATTCGAAATGTTCACATTGTATTCTACAGAACAGCAGGCTAATTTAAATTTGGGCTGATGGATATTCCCATAACTCAGATGAAAGTGAGGAGGTGGTTTGTTTGTTTGTTTTAGAATCTTGACCTCCAGTATATAAGAGGGCAAATAATAATTATACAGCATTCTATTTACAATCTGAATAGGAATTAATATATGGTGCGTGTGTGTGTGTGTGTGTGTCCAGCTTAAGGAGGCATAGGGAGTTGACAGGCAAAGAAAACTAAGTAAACTTGTTTATTTAAAAAAAATATTTTGCTTTAATATACAAAGTGTGGGAGGGAAAGGGAGAGGGTGTGAAAATTTGGGGAAGCAAAAAAACAGGTAAAACAGGAAAGGAGAAAAACAGATTATGTTACATGCAGCATAGAAAATCATTCAGCACAATTTTTAAACACATAATTTGTGTTTAAATAATTTTTAAACACACAGAGAGCTGAGGTGGCACAGTGGTTAGCGTGCAGTACTGCAGACTATGTCAGCTGACTGCTATTGCAGTTTGGCCGTTCGAATCTCAACCGGCTCAGGGTTGACTCAGACTTCCATCCTTCCAAGTAAAATGAGGACCCAGATTATTGAGGGCAATATGATGACTCTGTAAAACGCTTATAGAGGGCTGTAAAGGACTGTGAAGCGATATATATACTAGTGTTATTGCTATCATTCATTCTCAATGGGAATGATATTGACTTGTTTTTCCATTACACTGGTAGAGAGCCAGCTCAGGTACACACAGCATACATAACTGTAATTCAACATAGCAATCTGGGATTGTACTCTCTTTCCAACAAGGAATATCAATCTTTTAATTCAACCCATGCTTGATAAATCCATAATTCTTCATAAAGTAAACTTACAAGTTTGGTGTATATAATTCAAAAGTTTAAATCATGTTATCTTTGAAATATGTATTGAGTTTTATATCACCTTATAGACCTTAAACCAAAATCATTCAGTGGTGAGAACAGCCTATATTGTATAAATGTGTCCTCAATCATTTTACACTTCCAACAAAATGACTTAGATTGCAAACATTTGGCATACATGGCAAATGTAAAAAGTTTTATTTTGCTGACTGTTCAGTGCAGGGACACTTGTTCATATGATATGGGCTTGTCACACTATTTATTAGATGTGAAATTACTTTTGCTTTATATCCACATGTTTACAAAGTTTTAAAGATCTTCAACAGCATACCTAATGTTCTTTAAGATCCCCAGTTGTTAATTTAATAAGAGATGTTCCAACTCTTCAATCCATAGTTCTTGCAAATAGTGATATCTACTTTGGAGATTCTGTTTAATTATTGATTTAAAAAACACTGTAGACTTACAAGTCTTCAAAGCATATTCTAACAGTGATAGTAATTTTGAAGTTTTAGATGCCCTGAAGGGATTTATATCAAACTTTGAAATCAAGACATGTTGCAATTGACTAAACTGCCATTTTGAAATTTTAGGCAGTCCAAATTCTTCTTGCAAGAATTCAGATGGTTTAACTGAATAGCAATAACTTGAGATAAAAATTTTAACCATTAATGTGCCAAGGACTTCTCCCTCCCCAATTTATTTGCAATTTTTTAAAGATGCAAGATTTAACAAAACAAACAAACAAACAAAAAAAGCTTCTTCCAACATGTTAAAAACAAGAAAGAAATCAAGGAAACAATTGGTCCATTGCTGGGAGAAAGTGGCAAGAAGGTGGCAAGCAACAAGGAGAAAGCAGAACTATTTAACTCATTTTTTGCATCTGCCTTTACACAAAGGGATAAAAGTGTCCAACCTATCAAAAACAGCACCACAAAAATCAGATTACGAACACAAGTTGAAATAGGAAAGAAAATGGAAAGAGAGCATCTGTTTACTCTAAATGAGTTCAAATCACCAGGACCTGATGGATTACACCCCAGGATTCTGAAGGAACTGGCAGATGAGATCTCAGAACCACTGAATTATATCTTTCAGAGATCCTGGAAAACTACCAGAGGACTGGAAAAGAGCTGTTGTGGTTCTCATCTTCAAAAAAGGGGGGAAAAAAGATCCAGGAAACTACAGACCTATCGGCCTGACCTCAATACCAGGAAAGATTCCGGAAAAAATAATCAAACAACGAATTAGCGAACACCTAGAAGTAAACAAAGTAATAGCCAAAAGCCAACATGGGTTTGTCAAAAACAGATCATGCCAGACTAATCTTATTGCATTCTTTGATAATGTGACAAAGTTAGTGGACCAGAGGAATGCTGTCAATATAATTTACTTGGACTTCAGTAAGGTATTTGATAAAGTAGACTATAACCTATTAATAGATAAAGTAGAAAAATGTGGGTTAGACAGCATCACCACCAGATGGATTCGTAACTGGCTGACCAACTGCACTCAACATGTAGTCCTCAATGGAACTGCATCTACATGGAGGGAAGTATGTAGTGGAGTACCCCAAGGCTCTGTTTTAGGCCCAGTACTTTTCAACATCTTCATCAATGATTTGGATGAGGGGAAAAATGCGGAACTCATCAAATTTGTTGATCAAACCAAGCTGGCAGGAATAGCCAACACTCCAGAAGAAAGGCTTAAGATATGGAAGGATCTTGACAAACTTGAACATTGGGCACTATCTAATAAAATGAAATTCAATGGTGAAAAGAGTAAGGTTCTACATTTAGGCAAGAAAAACAAAATACACAGGTACAGCAAAGGTGGTACCTTGCTCAATATTGGTAACTGTGAGAGGGATCTTGGAATCCTAGTGGACAACCATTTAAATATGAGCCAGCAGTGTGCAGCAGCTGCCAAAAAAGCCAACACAGTTCTAGGCTACATAAACAGAGGGATGGAATCAAGATCACGTGAAGTGTTAATACCACTTTATAATGCCTTGGTAAGGCCACACTTGGAATACTGCATTCAGTTTTGGTTGCCACAAATGTAGAAAAGATGTGGAGACTCTAGAAAGAGTGCAGAGAAGAGCAACAAAGATGATTAGGGGACTGGAGGCTAAAACATATGAAGAACAGTTGCAGGAACTGGATATGTCTAGTTTAATAAAAAGGACTAGGGGAGACATGATAGCAGTATTCCAATATCTCAGAGGTTACCACAAAGACGAAGGAGTCAAACTATTCTCCAAAGGGGAGGGTAGAACAAGAAGCAATGAGTGGAAACTAATCAAGGAGAGAAGCAACTTAGAACTGAGGAGAAATTTCCTGACAGTTAGAACAATTAATCAGTGGAACAACTTGCCTCCAGAAGTTGTGAATGCTCCAACACTGGAAATCTTTAAGAAGATGTTGGATAACTATTTGACTGAAGTGGTTTAGGGTTTCCTGCCTAGGCTGGAGTTTGGATTAGAATACCTCCAAAGCCCTTCGAAGTGTGCTATTCTATTCTGTTCTGTTCTGTTCTATTCTATTTCTCTTGTGAATAATTATAGAAATTATACTTGCATCCCAACATCTAAATGTGACGTGCAGCATTTAATGCAGGATATTTAAATGCAGGGCCTGTTTCTCGGCTATAGTGACAATTATTATGATAATTTTCTCAACTGACGTATGTATTTTTATAGTGTTTTTAATTGTTTTACAAATGTTCACCACCCCAAGTCACTTGGTTGAGATGGCTGGCTTTAGAAATTAATTAATTAATTGATTGAGTGATTCATTGATTGATTAATTATGGCTTGTTGCAGAATCAGCCAGATGTTTAATTGGATTTGGCATGTTTATCTACCTCCAGAATCATCACTGAGGAGCTGGATAGATCAGTGTTGTTTGATGGTGTTGAAGACATCATCATAGGATGTCAGTTGTTCCAAGTAAATCTGCTTTAGCAATTGACTAAGATTGATTTTGTAAATGCCGATGGATGTTTATGGAAATTCTCAGTCATCCAGGTCCTGGTTGTGCCAAAGGTGCTTTTTCAAAAGGCAACTGGACCTTATTTTTTTCCTTGAAAACATTTCGCTTCTCATCCAAGTGCTCGTATGAGAAGCAAAACATATTCAAGGAAAAAGAAGGACTAGATGCCTTTTGAAAAAGCACCTTTGGGTCAATGCTGATGGGATTTGAGTGGAGCTCCAGATGTTTTGGAATTGTACCTAAGGCAATTATTACTATTGATATTACCTTTGATTTCTTTTCCTTACAAATATTCCACTTGTATTTTCAGATCTTTGCATTTTGCAATTTTTCTGCAGTTCTTTCTCTTTTATTCTGTTGTCTCTAGCTATTGCAACATTCATTTTCCAAACTTTCGCTTATCAACAATTGCATTAAAAATAGTTAGTGGAACTAAGACCTGATTGTGAGATCTGAGTTTGAAAAATCAAACTACCTGCTCCAAAATAATTTTGATGAATTCCTTAGTTTTTAACAATTGTAGAATATCTCTCCAAAAGAGTAGATTCGGTAGATAGTATTTCTCAATGTAATGTAAAGGATAGGGTAAAATAGAAAAATAAATATTTACTTGGTATCATGCACATTCCTTTTGTGATAAAAATATGAAGAATTTAATATATTTAGTATTTAGAAAAGAAGAAGATATGTAATCATACAGTTGAAATATTGAAGGACAGTCACACAGAAAAAGATAAAAGGAAAGAAAGAACACACAGGAGGGGCATGGATGAGTATTTGATTCATTATGAGAGTTAACTCTACACTGAACGTTCTCAGGAGGCAGCATATGATGTACAATCACCATCCTCTTTTGACAGTTCCATTTTCAGTAGCATCTCTAATGCAGACAGCCTTGCTAGCTTCATAAAAATGATTTATTGCACTGGATTTATAGGGATCCAAAGTGGTACACTTGGCACTCCCTTCCTTCAACTCTTCCCTGCAGATATTACTAAAATGGGACAACAGATCATTCACCCCTATGTTCTGCTGTTTACACTGTCCACTAGCTGACAGAAACACAAGACATAATTCTGCACCTCAGCAATCTACTAAATGGCAGGATTTATACAATTGTATTTGATTAACTGAAAATAATCACAAGTCAGTGAACTCCATCAGAATTAACCATTCTTCGAAGGCCAAGTGCTCTTATTGCTATATTCAATTTCAATTTTAATGGATTTGTATGCCGCCCAATCCCGAAGGGCTCCGGGTGGCTTACATAAAAACAGTTTAAAAAATATTAAAAGAATTTAAAATACAAGACAAAGCGAATTAAAAAAGACACAACATGCATTCGATCTTAATGGGGCTGAAGCTCAATCAAAGATCAGCAGCCCCAGGCCTGCCGGAACAGCCAGGTCTTAACAGACTTTCAGATGGCCGAGATAGTGGGGAGGGTCCAGATCTCAGGGGGTTCCATAGGGCCGGGGCAGCTCCGAGGAGCCACCAGACCACATTGTGTAGTCGACGGCACCCGGAGAAGGCCCACCCTGTGAGATCTTATTGGGTGCTGGGAGGTATGTTGCAGGAAGCGGTCACGGAGATATCCAGGTCCTAGGCCATGTAGGGCTTTAAAGGTGATAACCAGCACCTTGAAGTGTGTTCGGAGACCAATAGGGAGCCAGTGCAGCTCACGGAGGATAGGTGTAACATGGGTGTATCTCGGTATACCCAGTATCGCTCGTGCGGCTGCATTCTGGACCAATTGTAGTCTCCGAACACTTTTCAAGGGCAAAAGAATCACTCTGTTTTATTAGGCTCTGATGATTCTTTATGTTTCTCTCTGTCTCTCTTTAATAGGCGAGTTTCAAGATTTCTGTCCAGTTTGTAAAACAATTCTGGTTAATACTTGGCTAGAGAAACTGCTCTATGCTGGGAAATTGAAAAATCCCAGAAAAGGCAATGAGAAAGTACTTCTGTCATGCTCTCAGGCAAACTGCATGAATATTACTAATAAATGCTGAGCTTTATTTAAAGGTATGTTTAACCTCACTGTCAATATCTACTTTTATTTTTATGCTTTACGTGATAATAACATACCCCTTCGGGTATTTCTAATACACCTTGCAGTTATTCTCTGTGGATCAGTGTTTCCCATGTGAATTGTTGCAATTGTATCTCAACTTAATTAGACAGATGTTACACAGTATATGTGATCTCAGGGAACTACAAACATTAGGGTTAGGGAATACAAACAATCCAAGCCATTTTGCAACTGTACTATATGTCTGTAATTATAATCATATTGCCAAATGCACAAACAGTTCCATGTAGGTCAGAGGTGGGTTGCTCCTGGTTTGGCCCAGATTGTGCGAACCAGTAGTGGTGACAGCGGGATGGTCTGCCCATCCACCCGCCCGCCTGGATGCTTCTGTGCATGAGCGGAAGCATCATGTGCGAGAACGAGTATGAGCGAACTGGTAGTGCTGGGTTTGGCAAACCACCTCTGCTATAGGTACACCTTTTAAAAAAAACTTCTCCAAGTTTTACATTATAACCTCCTTGTCTCAAAAGGAATTATACAGTATTCCTAGGCAAACAAGAATTTTCCTTGGCGGAAATATTATCTTCTGAGATACATTTCCTGAAGAAATCTTTCAAATGCTACATGCTGAATTATTTCTTGCAAAAAGTATTGCTTAACCGAGTAGGAGAAAACAAATTCATGCTAAAACAGTTTCCTGGGTTTTAGCCATATGGGGGCAATTTGTATGAAAATAGGCTTTTATTTGTTTGCCTTATTCTTTCTTCTTTTCCAAATTGATGGATCAGGCGCTGTCCCCACTATCTTGATTTCTGTCTGTAGTGTCAAATGATAGCCCGACATGATAAGCCATGTAACTCAGTGATATTGCCTACTTCACTGTTGACACTTGATACTGCAGCACCTTTAATAGATATGGAATTGAGCTAGTGCTGAAACTGCTCATTCCCTGATGCGGAAGAGAAAAAGCACTACTTTTCTCGCAAGTCACTTGTTCAGAGTTGGGTCAGTGCATCTGGCTGTGAATGCATCACTCTGTTTCCTCTTCTTGTGGCACTTTCCCATCAAGTCATCATTATGAGTTATTTCCACTGAAGTCAGTTCAAGGGAGTAAGCATCCTCTGCTTGAAAATTGCTAAATGTCTTTTCTCATTCTGTTCTCATTTTCTTTCTCATGTAGCTGTTTTACTATTATTAATTTAAAAAGAGGCAGGAAAATATATGCGTGTAAAGAGAAAAATGTATGAAGAGACTCAGAAGGAGAGAGAAAGGGAAGAAACATTTATAATTATTGGAATATAGAGGTGTGTTAAACTCAAGCCTCGGGGCTGGATCCAGCCCATGGGGTGCTTTGATCTGGTCCATGGGGCCAACCTGGAAACAATGAAGGACTAGCCCATGGTGCCCCTGCCAGAGAAAATGGAATTCGAGAGCCCATTTTTGCTGGCAGAATGCTTGGGCTGCCACAGGCACCCCTGACACAAGTGACATCAAGCTGGCTATGGCCACCCCGCGCATGCCTACTCTGATCCCCCAAGGTCAAACACAATCCTGATGCGGCCCTCAAGTAAATTGAGTTTGACACCCCCGGAAATATAGTCTTGATGGAATATGACTCTTATCCTGGAACAGCTTCACTACTGTGATATAAACAAATAAAATGGTGAAAGAAAATATTATGATGTTGGTGATGGGATATGACTGAATGTTTTCTTTTTAAATATGTTTAACTCATTCACAACAAACTTTCACCAGTCCTCTGAGTAATATGAATAATATGAAAAGCCTTGATAAAACTAATCATAGTACAGAAGCAAGACTGTATCATTTTAACATCCAGTATTAGTTTCATACCAAGTTCAAATTCCATATGTTAGATGTTAGTACTTAAATACCAGAAATCAATTGCAAAAAGAACATATTAGAAAGAGATTGAAGAAAAATCTTAATATAGATGTCTGTTTAACATCAAATAACTTAAATAATGTCATTTGGTCTGTTATTCACCCATGGCTTTCTGGTAAGCTAAATATCATATAGATGTAGAACTGTTAGGGTAATAGAAGTGATTCCATATCTAGCTGTTTTGAAATCACATCTGAAATATTCAAATATACTTTGTTGACATCCAGTTGGCTGTGATGTAAAGTAAGATAAATATTAAAACTGGAGATGTGAACCTGCAGAACTTTATAAGGAAATTACTATAGATCTCCTATTATTATACTTCTTTTCCACCCACTTAATAATAAGCAGAATCACTTTATTATGAAGTCTCATTCCTAACCTTCATGGCATTTCAGAACAATGTGGTGTCTAGTAGTATCAAAAGCTACCAAGAAGCCCCAGTGCATCAGGAGACATGAACTGTTCCATGTCCAGTTCTCATAAAAGTCATCTAACAGGAAACCAGTGTACTCCATTTCATGCTCTGGAAGAGCAGGCTACTTAAGAAAACTATAGGCATTTGTGATTCCTTCCCATTTGATTTTTTTTCCCCAACACAACAGTTGCTGATTACACAATAACCTCGAAAGGTGCGGGAGCAGAAGAAAGGGGATGCTATGTAATTTTTAGAGTACTGAAGCCATCGTTGAACAGAGCAGCGCAGCAGCAAAAAGGCAAGAGATGTTTTTCCTTCAGAGAGAGTAGAAAGTGCAACGAAACAAAAGTATAGAGATTCAGCAAGAAAAAGCCAAACTTGGACAGGTGAAAGGGATCTACATGTTAGCAGTAACAACAGAGAAGAAAAAAAATCACAGAGAAATTAACACAGAATACATTCTGTAAGAGAAAAACATTCCCATGTATTAATAACAGTGAATAGTCCAGAAGTAATAATAATAAAGTGTGGAGGCAATTGTAATAGTAATAATATAGAGATAATAGAAGCGGAATGCTGTACAGATATAATTGTAATAATATAGAATAATATATGGTAATAATATAGAAATAACAGCAATAAATAAGAATACGGAATAGAGGTAATAGGAAGCACACATATATTTGCAAATCTTATACATCAAAAGTCCAGCACTTTTTTTTTAACCTCTCTTGAGTTTGGGTCAATCTAATTGAATATGGTTTAAAAAAGAATCTTTAACATATACCCAAGTCAGAAATCTGGATGAAATGGATCTAGATAATCTAGTACAGTGCTCTACTTGCAATCCCACCATTTTTGGATTATCTCTCCTAAAAAGAGAAAATTGGAGACTGATTAAATAAGCTGGATCTAAGGATGCCTCCTCAGGACCATATCTATCTAACTGATCCAGCAGCTCACCATGGGAAGTAGTATTGAAGTAGTTTGTACATTGGTGGTATAATACATCTCAGAGAACATTTTATTCATTTTTTCTGAATCAACAAGCCAACCTGAATCCCAGATGAATTTATAGGCACTATCACACCCATTTCCTTCAACACCATCCATGCAAAATCCAATCAAGAGAAACCAAGAGGTTTTATTCATGAAATTCTACTCAAGAACTTACAATGGTCTGCAGCCAGATATTCACACTAGTTGCTTCCCAGAAGGAACAAGTTACCTTAAAAAGCCCACTGGAACACATTTCCCTGGTGCCAAAAAAGTATAGAAATGAATCATGACTTTTAAAGCAATCCTGAATAACATTAAGATCAAGTCTATGATTTCACAAATACTTTATTTTTCATTTTAAATTAATCATTTAATGGTTATACAAGTCTCCCACATATTCTACCAAGCTTCTCATACGTATTCAAACAGCAGGAAACAAGAGATTCTATATCAAGTATAATAACTGCAGACTTACAGTGTCAAATTTATTGACCAAAAAGATAATGTCCCTGAAAAAAATAATATTAATTGAGGTGGTATGGGTGTATTTTCACAGGTTCTTATTCAGCCACTCAATGTAGTTGTTAGCCATTCTGTGTCCTATATTTTGGGCAAAAGGGCCTGTAATAAATGTTACAACACCATGCAAAGCATTGTCAACATGTTCGTGTGTTACCTCAACTCCTGCTTCCCTAAGACGGGAAACATACATAATTCCATCATCCCTCAAGACATCATATTGACAAGTCATGATATATGTAAGTGGTAAGCCCTGAAGCTTGATGTCCTCAACTAAAAGTGGTCCGTTCCTTGGATCCAGTAAATCTGGATATTTGTGTCCAGTTTTGGAATTTCTATGTGATGGGTCAGTGTAAATGTGGCCTTTTTTAAATCTTTCAGGGAGCCACTTACTCCAGTTTACAAACTTAAACAGATGGTTGAACTCTGCAGGAACATGTTGGTTGGTCTCTAAAGCTTTGGAAAAATATTCATCTGATGTAATATATTCACTGAGGAATCTTATTACTAATGTTTTAGACAGAGTTGGTATGTTTTTATTATCCTGATAGGATGGCAATTCTAGATCAATACTCTGAAGACCGGGATACAATAAAGCTTGAATCTTGAATTTAGTTCTGACATCAGGGTCATCTAGAAGCTAGAAAAGAAAAGTATTTATTAGAAATATTTTTCCCATGAAAGATGGACTATTTAATATGTTTCATATTTCATAATATAAGCAAAACATCCATTAAAATTTCAAAGTTTATACATTTTATATCTCTTATAAAATTATAGGGCAAAACCCTAAATGATATGTTTTCACAGTATTTGTAATCTGGCAATTTTCTATAGCACTGACTTTTGAGGAAAATTGCAAATAAAATACTGGAAGATATGTTACTTTGATGGTATTGTTCATTTTGCTTTATTCTTGAAATGGGGCTGAAGTTACATTTTTCACAATGAAATAACCATTGCAAGGTGCTGTCTAGTGGATTTCCTCCTGAATCAATTGTCTTCTTGGGCTCATTTCAACATGGTAGATGGCCTATATGGACTTCTTGCTCCGGGCAAATCAGCAAACTAAAAATCTAGGACTTTCTTTTAAAATGCTAGATATCCACTTTTACCCATCTAATGCGAAAAGGCCCAGCAGTTGCCCTGATTGCTAATTGCTGCAGCTAGTTCTTATTTATACCCCAAGGTGATAGACTACGTGATAATTTCAGGTAGTCAATCAACATGCATAATTCTATGATCCTCCATTTTGGATATCTTAGAAGATCCTGAATCTTTCAGGGTTATTAAAAATTATGACTTCCTGCTCTTAGGTGTACAGTGTGAAAAGCCCCAATATAAATAAATTACTATCAGGATAGTTTGAGATAACAGAGGTAAGTAACATGTATAATTCCATTTTGGATTTACTTTCAAATGGGTAATTCTTACCTGCTGGGTTACAGCTGCAGCTAAGTTACCTCCTGCGCTGTCCCCTGCAATGCCGATGCGGCTTGGGTCTACATTATATTTCTCCAGAATGCTGCTTTGTAGAAAGTATTTTGATACTGAGTACACATCTTCAAATGCAACTGGGAACCGATATTTTGGAGCTAGTCTGTAACTTTTGGGAATTGATTAAAAAGACAATGACAGAAATTTATATATTTCCTGTGTTGATAAAACAAAATTAATTTATCACTAGAATTACACTATTGATACCAGATTTAAAAAGGTGGTTTTCTTTGATGTAGAATTTGTTTGATTTTTTTAAAATTCCTGACTTACTTGTGTGCTAAATGATCAATAAAAATTCTTTCCCTTTTACTGACTAATTCTAATCTGGTCTCTTTTGTCAGTAGAATAATTAAGCTTCATAGGAAGTCATGCTTTATGAAAGCTATTAAATTATATGGAATAATCTGAGACATAATAATCTTTAACTTTGAAAAATACCAAAAATATTGTAAAATGTAGATTTTAGTCTGTTAAATAATTTGTGCACTGCATTTTATACATTTAAATATCAATATACCGTCTTCCAATCATATTCTGTTTATTTAGAATTTACAAAAAGTATAAAAAACAGTAAATATAAAACTACATTAGTTACCCATTATAAATACAAAATAATACTTATAGCCAGCGTTCCCTCTAAGCTGCGCGTGTGAGCGGCCATGCAGGTAACAAAGAAACACCGCGCACAAGTTTCAAACTGCAGCGCAATGTTTTTTAATGTCTTTAAATGTGACTGAAAATATCCCCCTTCCCTCCCTTCTGAACTCTGATTTCTGATTGGTAAAATCAAGGAAGACTCTGCCTGGAGACCGATGATGCTGCAGAAGGGAGAATTCCCATTGGTCCTCTGGGGCTTTGTCAGTTCCTGGGAAAATGACATTTGCTGGTTGTAGCCTGCGTTTCTCTGCACATCTGGGGTTTCTCAGGCATTGCCTCATCTGAAGTCCCGTTCTAGGCTCAGCATTTTTTCTGCGATCCCTTCGCTTTGGGGAGAGAGGGAAGCAGCATGGGATTGGACTGCCTGAGCCAAAGGGGTCCACGGGATCTTGAGACTTGATTTTTGAGCAGTACCAATCCTTTCCACTCTTTCCTTTTTTTTCTGTCCTTCTTCTTACTTCCTTTCTTTTTCCTTTCCTTTCTCTTTGACTTTCCTTCTTTTCCATTTCCTTTTCTTTCTCCTTTCCTTTCCTTTTTCCTTTCCTTTCTCTTTTGCTTTCCTTCTTTTCTTTTTCCATTTCCTTTTCTTTCTCCTTTCCTTTTTCCTTTTCTTTCTCCTTTCCTTTTTCCTTTCCTTTCTCTTTTCCTTTCCTTCTTTTCCTTTTCCTTTTCTTTCTCCTTTCCTTTCTCCTTTCCTTTCCTTTTTCCTTTCCTTTCTCTTTTCCTTTCCTTCTTTTCCTTTCCTTCTTTTCCATTTCCTTTTCTTTTTCCTTTCCTTTCTTCTTTACCATTTCCTTTCCTTTTTCCTTTCCTTCTTTCCCATTTCCTTTCCTTTTTCCTTTCCTTCTTTTCTATTTCCTTTCCTTTTTCCTTTCCTTTTCTTGTTTCCCATTTTCTTTCCTTTCCCTTCCCCTCCCCTCCTTTCCTTCCTGGGGGTCTGAGGGAGAAGGAGGGGACCCTTTTCCTCCCTGCCCCCTCCCAACATCTGCTCTGATGTCAATTATGGCTAAAAAAAATTCAGGTGCTCAGGCATGAAAATGTGCTGCTCGAACACTATACTTTTCTGCACACATGGAAAAAAAAATAGAGGCAACATTGCTTATAGCACAGCATATGCAATTAAGTATAATTTAGCAACCAATAACAATATATATTGGCCTTCACTGTACCAGTATGTGCTATTAATACTCATTAATTACTTTTTTGTTTATGAAAAAAGATTAGAAAAAGATTAATGAACGAAAATGTCTCCTTCAAACCCCATTCTTACTCGACTGACACCACAACAGCATTTAGTCTTTCTGATGTCCATCTTGATAAGAGGTCATAGGATTTCATGGCTGTGAAAAATAAGTGGCAAAGCATGTTTTATTACTCTTGCAATACCAATAGACAGTGCATGCGTCAAAAGCAATATGGGACAAGGTCTTTAGACTACCACAAGAGTGAGACTAGCATGTCACCATAGAAAACTAAGAAACATCAAGCTCATTTTATGAATAGCAGAATTGTTTCTGCCTCGTGTTCATGTGAGGTTTGAACCCCTAAGCCTACAAGTTCTAATGAGCTGTTTTCAGTTTCTTTTGGGAGGGACTTTCTGGGAACTTTCCATGAATCTCTACTCGAATGTTTCCCAATCTTAGCAACTTCAAGATTTGTGGATGCCAGTGCCCAAAATTTTACTGGATGAGGAATTCTGGAAGTGGAAATTAATGTTGGGAGCATCATAAAATTATTGAAGCAGGATAAATGGTTCTAATCTCTACCATTCCGGGATTCCTTAGAATGATGATGCTTCTGCTGCGGCTGCCAAGAAAAACTACCAAAATAGAGAAGCAAGTAGTCAACAGGAAGTGAATATTTTTTTAAAATGAGTTTTAAACATTCCCATCTTTAGGTTGATGTAGGAATACTTTTTCACCGATTAAGCAGTTTTTGTGTACCTGGGGTATGTCCTCCTTCATCTTTGTGAAGCTCAATGCTCTATCAGATATGAAAGAAGTGGGATTTTTTTCTAATGGGAAACTAACAAGGTAACAGCCTCCTTTATGTCTGAGAATCCCTACATCCCATAAATATCTCTAGGAAATGAAAATAATAGGATGGCAGCAGCTTAGTACTTCATTTTCCCCTGCTGCTCAGATTACATTGCAAATTAAAATTGGCAAGCAGATAAACTGGCAAGAACTAGAGAATTTGGGCGGCACAACCTCATCAATTTACCTTTTGACAATTGAGAATCTTGTACCTACAATGTGATTCATTTAATGAGAATCATCAGGATGGTCTTAAAAATTCATTAATTAACAACTGACTCAAGAATGTGTCTATCTCTGTTATCCCTCAATGAAAGCCCTGGGATGTCAGAATAAATAGATTCATTTTTTATTTGAGACCCACAGTAGTGGAATAAAATAATTATGCTTACTTGCTGATCCTATACACCATCCACCTCCATGGATGAAAATCACTGCTCTTTTCAAGACATCTGACTGCTTTGTAGGAATGTAAAGACGTACTGGAACATGGCTAAATTCTGTGTCTGTTACAATGACTTTTTCATCAGATGTAGGAGGTGTATATGTAGCAATTGTGTGCAGATTTAGAACATCCATAAAGTGTCCAACACCCAACTTCTCCACAATTGTGGCCTGCAAAACAAAAGAAATGTTAACATCCTTGTGCTAATCAGAAACTTCATAGTACTCTAAACTCCATTTCTTTTCTGTAAACAAGTGTTTCTCAATCTGGCCAGCAATTGCTAGGGGCCAGACAGGTGATCCATCAGAAGGGGCTCAGGGTAGAGCAAGAAAGCACCTGACTGGAATCCACAAGGACCAGAATAACAATACGATTAATGAGCTAATCTAGCACTCATACAGTAAATACACTGAAAAAGGCTGATATGCACCAGACACAGATGTGAGGGAGGAAAATATCATGAAAGTATCATGCAAAAAAAAAAAGAATTATTTTTGCTTCAAAGAAAGACCAGCATCTGTTGCCTGGAGAGGACCCATGAGATTTCAGAATTCCTCTGAAAGGAATTCATGGTTATGGAGTCCATCATTTTAGGGACCTGCAGATACTAGAAATACTTTAAAGAAATTCTGTAAAGGGAGAGAAAACAGGGAGGTAATAAAGTAATAAATACAAAAATAATAACAGAGAATATGAAATATGAAATCTAGCCCTCAATAATCAGAACAAAGAAAGATTCAAAGTTAAAAGCTAACTATACAAACTGTAATTATATCAAAATGTAATAGAATAGAGAAGGAATTAAAAATATAACGGTCCTGTGATTCATGATCTAATGACCACAGGGGGCCGTAGAAGATAGATATAAAATTAATAATTTATTCTAGTTAAATGACTTGTCATCACTTTCCCTATTCTTTGTCTAAGAAATTCCTAATGTTTTTGACTATTCCCATGCTAAGATATTGTTAACTAGGTGCTACCATTTGCCTATCCTAATAATGAAACTGTTTTCATAATCCTGGTTTAGGGTAGGTTTCCACACTTAGGAATGCTGGCTGAATAACATAGGAGCCGAACGAGGGTCACTGAAAGCTCAAGTCCTGCTATACGGCATCTTCTACAAGGACTCAATTTATAACACCTTACCTAATAAAATATCTGGAAAATAGTGGCCTTTTTCAAGTGCAGCTAATATTATCAGGTCGATATGAAGTAGTTTCTCTGAATATGGACAAATTCTACCATCCTGTATGTAAAGTTAGGCAAATTGACCACTGTTAATCCAGCACCAATCCAATATATTATTCTGTCTGCCTTTATTTTTATTTTTTTCTATTATTATTGTTGTTTTTAATGCACATCTGTGACCATAATAAAAATCGATTGAATACTTAGGAATGCTGACAAGCACACCTAGAACATTTGCGCCTCCAAGAGTTATTACATTTTTATTTCAGTTTTTGTTTCCCCTGAAAGGTGGGTAATATGGGTGTCCCTCCTTGTGTTATCCTCACAACAACCTTCTGGATTAAGAGTGAGTGATTGGTTATGATGTGACCTCCGTGGACAAGTGGGATTTTGAATATTGTCGAAATCTATCACCTTAACTTTAGCTGACTTTTGGAACTTAGAAGGTAGGTATACATTATAGAACTAAGCACTAGGATAATCAGCCACCAATAGCACAGCTGCTCCAAGCACATCATATTTGTTCATTCAACCTATCCACAAAACAATTTTCTCCCAATTTTAATCATTTTAATCATTAAGTCTTTGTTTACATTTCTCAGAACAAACTACTTTACTTTACTCTAGTCTATTCCCACCTAGTCTTTGAATGGTATCTTTCTTCCATTTCTGACAAATGACTCTATTCTACTTTTTCTCCTGGCTTCTTTTTATGCCTTATTCTCATGATCTCCTACAACATGACAAGTGTTTCAGGTAAAGGAGAAACACTGATCTGAGAAATACATTTGTCTGGTAAAATGTCTTCAGCTTGTACTTAAAAACCACTGAAATGGTCAGAAAAAAAAACACAAATGTAGAAAAAGGTTTTGCAGTTGGATAAAGCAGAAGTGAACTCTCAAGAAAGATTATGAAAAGATAGAAGGAGCCCTCTAGGACTAATGATTTACTAATGCCATATCTTCTACTTAATATATAAGGCAAAAGGTACTCTGGGTAGGACAGAGGGGAGGGTATTATTGCTATGGGACATTGTTATTAGACTACACTTGTAACATTACTCTATAAATGGCACTTGCCAAACAGGTAGAATAAGCTTGGCTCAAATCAAATCACTTGCTCAAAAGGACAAAGTACTTGTTTTATTTCCCTTTGCAAGCAGCCACAGGTAGATGAAAACTGATAAGCTGCAAATTCAGTCCCAACAAAGATGTTTGCACAACTCAACAGAAAATTAGAAGGCTGCTCATGTCTAATTCCTTTCAGTGCACTGGGTGGACATGAACAGCTAAAATGCAGAAAAATGTATATTAAACAATGAGTATTTACTCTAAGATTTCCCTATTTGGGATGACTTGTGGAGGCCAATGAAATGCAAATAAGGGTTTCCCTTTCTGTATGCAATAGCAATAGCAGTTAGACTTATATACCGCTTCATAGGGCTTTCAGCCCTCTCTAAGCCGTTTCCAGAGTCAGCATATCACCCCCACAGTCTGGGTCCTCATTTCACCCACCTCGGAAGGATGGAAGGCTGAGTCAACCGTGAGCCAGTGAGATTAGGCAGGCACAAAATAATGTAAACAGAAAAAATACCTTACCTGCATTATTAGTTAAGCATTGCAATCTGGAAATAATGAGGCAGTGAGAAAAGACTGCAAGAATGTACTCAGTTCAGCAGACAGATACGTAAGATTAGAAGTGAAATAAGTTTCTTTCTATCCCCCCCCCCCCAGCATTTGCCTGGAAGCACAGAGCCTATTTTATTCTGGATCAACCAAGAATTGATCCATTAGTAACAGCAGGAATTGATCACACAGGTGGCTTTCATGCCTAAGGCTGGTCTAGAATTCACTGTCCCGGTTTCTAGCTTAGTCCCTTAACCACTAGACCAAACTGGCTCTCTTGTGGGTCTGAAAATACATTATATCCAAAATAAAGAAAGCATCCTGCTCAGAGTCTAATGTTCGGGAAGAAAATATTTTGTAAAAGGATAAATTTCTAAAAAATAAAAAGGCAGTTGCTCCTGCTTCCATTATACTTTTAATATATGAGATTATATCCAGAAAAGGTATACAAAAATACATACAGTAAATTCCACCTCTCCCATTCCCCCACCCCCAATAATATTCAGTATTTGCTTTTAATATGACAAGTCTTCATTTTACAGATTGTTAGTGTTCTTCGTTCTTTGTTGTTTCCTCCGGAATTATATTATTTCCCTAAAAGCACAACTTTTTTCACCTTCAAGCATTCTCAGGCATAAACACAGAAAACGAATGTCTTAACTTACCACATGAATTAAGCTTCTAAAGCTAGCATCTAAAAGCATCACTTTCCAGGGTTCCTCCACATTCTCTGGTAAAGGCTGGTAGATGTAGTAGGCTATCAAAGTTGAAGCTACGAGAAGGTAGAAGAATTTTCCTCCCATCTTTTCCTCCGTCTACTTTATTCAACTCTCACTTTCACTGACTAATCTCAGGGGGATTGTAATAGTGACAAGTCAGCTGATCAAGCCTTTCACTTGATCTGAATAGGAAAGTTAGAGCCAGAGGCACTTTGTTAAATATTTACCAATCTTCAGTTGATAAAAGACATTTTGCTTTGGTGATTACAGCCTGAGGCAGTTCTTGAGTATTAACAACCTTTTTTTCACAGTGAAAAAAATAGTGGACCAGAGAATGCTGTCAATATAATTTACTTGGACTTCCGCAAGGCATTTGATAAAGTAGACCATAACCTACTACTAGACAAAGTAGAAAAATGTGGGTTAGACAGCATCACCACCAGATGGATTCATAACTGGCTGACCAACCACACTCAACATGTAGTCCTCAATGGAACTGCATCTACATGGAGGGAGGCACGCTGTCTTCACTTGGAAGTTGCCTTTGAAATGTAGAACTGAAATTATAAGTTGCAAACTTGCTGGAGAAAAAGTAGAATTGATGGATTTACAGAATGTAAATCAAAAGAAAAATCCTGTGGTTCATATCAATCAAATAAAGATGCCATCATACTGACTGAGCAGTTTTATTGTTTACAGAAATTAGTTACTGACTTCTTCTGGGCTGTTCTCTTGCCTTTAATAAATAATATTTAACATTCAATAAAAACATTAATTATTAAAAGAAATTAATTATGCCAAATATATTTAATAATATATTTTAGGATATCCTTTGCAGTCTACTAGCTAAGCAAGACTAGTTAAGAGCAAATTTACTTTGGTTGAATGATGATGATGATGATGATGATGATGATGATGATGATGATGATGATCATGATCATGATGATCATGATCATGACAACGATGATTCAAAGTTATATGAAATCACCACTAATAGTTCTTTAGCTGGTGTTGATCTTTATTCTTATTGATTTGTTCCCAAGAACCTAGGAAGTCAATACTTATTGGCATAGTATATGTATCGATTCAAGCAAAGTGCTTATTGTGATTGACATAATTTTTGTCAAATGTACAGATTTTCTAAGTGCCACCCAAGGCTTTCTGGTATGGCAACTGAAACCACCTACATATTGATAAACTTTGATAGGATTGAATCTTGATCAACATTATTATTAGTTTTCCCAACTCCCTGTCACTTTGGGTGGTTTACAAAGTGTTTAAAATATTATAAACAAGAAAACAGCAAAGGATGAAAATGAAGGATAAAGATGCCAAGAATGACAAAATCCAATGAAAGCAAAGAAAACTCTACAGGAGATTCAGTGACCATTCCCAAAGAGTCAATTTCTCAAAGACCTTTGAAACCCCAGTAGAATGGGACATGTTCAAACCTCAGGGTGAATGTAAACTCTGAGCATTGCTACAGAGAAGGCAGAATTCTGGATTCTGAAAATATGGCATTGTTTAGTCAAAGGAACCTGGAGTGTACCAACCCTGCCAGACAGGATTGGGCAGTTTCTATGGGAGGAAAGTGGTACATCTATGACATGTAAAGCTGTGAGTCATACAAGGGAACAAGGTGATAATTAGTGCAGCTCACAAAAGAGGGCCTTACATGGGCATTCTGAGGCATGTCTATGCTGCTGCATTCTGGACCACTTGAATCTTGCCAGTAGTCTTCAAGGGCAGCCTCATTGCAGTAAACAGACCAGAAGTGATATGAATGATTGTATGAAGTATCCCCTAATCGAGGAAATGTTGTTTGTATGCTAACAGTTACTGATTATAAGCACTGAATGCAATTTCCTGCATTTGCACAACACTTCAAAAATTAACCACCAAGCTTGGGTTTGCACAATGGCATTCCGAGTTATTCATTCTGCATATTTCTTAATTAAATAAGGTGTCCATATACAATAGTGACATGCTCCTTTCCCAAAGAAATTTTTTTGAGCCATTGATGTCTCTGTTTTTATTTTTAATTGTGGCTTCATGGATTAAAATTAAAAGATTGCCTTAAATTGTCAAATGAGAGGACTTTCTTTCAAGGAAACCCCAAAGACATTCATAAGAAATCCCATAACCAGTGATGGGTTCCTACTGATTCAGACTGGTTTGGCCAAACAGGTAATAACTCGGCTGGACATGTGATCGTACCGATTCTATCCTGGGTGCCATCATATTTATTTTCTGTTCTTACATGTGCAGAACAATCTTCATTGAAAAAAGTGATTTTCCCCTTTTTTAATGGTGTGTGCATGTCAGTCCCAGAGAGGTCACAGAGATGGGGTGTTTTTCACAAAACGGAGTTGTTTTTGCCTTCCCCCAGCCTCCAGAAGCACATGCTTCAGTGGGGCTGCTGGAAGGGAAAAATGCCTCCGTTTTTGCAAAAACTGCCCATTTTCCACTCATTTTTTGCAAAAACAGGGACATTTTTGCTTTCTAGCAGCCCTGCTGAAGCCTGCACAGTGTTCATAGAGGTCAGGGAGGGCAAAAAAACTGGATACTTTTCAGGAACTCCTTTAGCTCTGGAGAGGCTGGAGCCCACCCAACCTGTCAAAACATTTTGTCACTGTTTCAGTGGGAATGGCTTGGTGAGGGGGTCATGTGACTGAGTGTGCATGAGTGACATCACATTGGCCATGCCAACTCAGTCACATACCTCCATCTAGCCACACCCATGAAATGGTAGTAAAAAAATTGAAACCCACCTCTGCTCATAACCACTATTGTAAGAATACCTGCTGATAATGATCCCATGAATTGTGGGAGTAATGATTAAATGAGAGGGGATTTTTTTTCGGCAAGAGCAGATTAATTGGTGAGAAATGAAATCATGTTAGCAAGCTCATTTCTTCTTGGCAATGAATCATAAAGGAAAATATTAAAATTTAATATGCATATTGGTCTTTTTTAAACCTTGAAGGCTATGACTGAAGTACATACCACCCGCCGAACCACAGAGCAATTTGAATATATTGTACTCCCAATCTTAACATTCCCCAAACCCACACAGGATCAAAAGGATCTGGTGCTCTTCCAGTGAGTTTTTGATGAAAGCCATAGATTTCAAAATGAGTACATTTGCTGTATAGCCAGTCAAATGATAAATAAAACATTAGTCCTACTGATATTTTCCTGTCTTGTTCCTATAGCCCCGGCTACTATCACTTTATGAAAAAAAAAGTTGGACACTCTAACTTAAAAAAATACACACAATAGAATAAAAGCTGAAATGCACTAAGACACAAACACATATCTGCAGTTGTTCGAAGTATTTATAATGAGAAATGGTTCCTTCCTATTCCAAAAATTCTAAAAACTTATTGTCCCTAAATTAATAAAAAATAATCTCTCAACCACCAAGAGGCAGCATAATATCAGAAATAACCTCTTGCCCTTGACTGATGTAAGGGAATTTTTTCCAAGTATTAATATTTCATTAACTAGTCTGTCAACAACCTTGATAGTTTTAGATAGCTGGATAAATTCATTAGCATATATTTGGAAGCTACACTTGAATAGTAGTGGCTGTTCAGAATGTACTGTGAACATCTCCCAAGTTGTAATAGGCAATTTTTATGAGTATCAGGAAGCAATCAAACACACAAAGCTACTTCTAGATGCAATGAATAGAGAAGAATTGGTGTAAAGGTTCTGATTTTATTTTGTTGTTTTCTAACAAGTTTTTCCCTTACTTTGGAAGCAAGGAAAATCTTGCTTTGGAAGAAAATCGGACAATAAAATCTCAATTTTATTCAAATTCAGCCTCAATTTTACTCAGTCTTAATTTTTGGATGGTATGCATATTGTTGCTTTATTGCACTTCTTTTCAGTGTAGTGTCTGTTTTATTTTAGGTTATCGTATGTTAGTTCTTACGAAATCTACAATTATAGAAAATCCTCATTTAATGACCACTTCTTCAGCAACTATTTGGAATTACAGCAGTGCTGAATGAGTGGTACTTATGACTGGTCCCAAGGTGACAATTGCCATTTGAAACTTTCCTGCTATCTTCCTACAAGCAAAACCAGTAAGTTGCTTGCACTCTGCCATGCTCAGTAGCAGCAATCCCCAGCTATGGGGGATTCTCATAGCTGTTCTCCCTATGTCTTGGCACTTGACCTCTGACAGCACATCAGAACGCCTAGATCTCTAGATTGACTAGCAGACATTCACATGTTTCTCAGCAAAAAAGGCAAGGGTTTTTACCTTCTTTTGACCTTGCTCCTAATGATATGCAATCTCACTGATACCCTTAGTGGAATGTTTATTTGTTTTTTATCTTGCCTTTAATATTTTATAAGTAACTTCAACTTTCCATCTTTCATTCCTACAGTGGGATTAGAACTTAAAGTCACTTGGTTTCTAGACCAACATCTTTTTTTTTTTTAATTGAAAATTTTAAAAAAGGTTTTACAAATATTTACCTCCTTCCACCACCCTCCCCACCCGAGCCCATCTCCTCCCCCAACCTCCCCTCCCTGAATTCCCAGAGCAAATACAGGGTATAAATATTTAACAATCATATTCTAAAATAAACTAAAAGTAACTTGGCCACATCTTTCATTTGTGCTTTCACACTTCTTTTGTTAAGCTAACTATAAACAAATTAAATCATTCCTTGCTTTTTCAATCATAAGCTATCTGGAATTCTTTAGTCCTGTGTTTATTTTGAATATAGTCAATCCATTTTCTCCACTCCAGTTTATATTTCTCATCTGAATGATCCTTAAGCTATGCTGATATTTTAGCCATCTCTGCTAAGTTTGTTACTTTTAATGTCCATTCTTGAATAGTAGGCAAATCTTCCTTCTTCCAGTACTGCGCCACCAACAGTCTCACTGCCGTTGTTAGGTTCAAAATCAGATTAGTCTCTATAACAGTACAATCAGTAGTTATACCTAACAAGAATAACTGAAAGGTAAACTTTATCCTCTTTTTAAAAATATTTTGCATAATCCACCATATTTTTATCCAAAATGCTTTAACCTTTTTGCAAGTCCACCATACAGTATATAGTAATATGTAGCATCAGTACAATCACATCTCTAGCATTTAGGTTGTAAATTCGGATACATGCAAGACAATTTTTTAGGATCTAAGTGCCATCTATAAAACATCTTATAAAAGTTCTCTCTCAGGTTTTGGGTTTGTGTAAATTTTACATTTCTTACCCATATCTTTTCCCAAGTGTCCAACATTATTGGCTCTTCAAAATTTTGTGCCCATTTTATCATACAGTCTTTAACTAATTCTGTTTCAGAATCCATTTCTATTACAACATTATGTAACATTTTGCATGATACCAATTTTCTGATCTTTTTTCCATCTGGCCTGCAACTGTCCCTACTGAAACCATCTTTGGATTACCTTCTCCTCTTTTAAAACATTCAAGGGTTTTAACTGAAACACACCTCTTTCTATAGTAAGAAGCTGTCTATATGTAGTTACATCATGTTTTTGTACTATATTTACGTTCTCTATTGCATGTCTAGGAATGCCCAAATAGGTATCTTATCATTTAATTTATCTTGATATTTTTTCCAGACACGCAATAAAGCATTCCTTAATATATGACTTTTAAAATTCTTATCCACCTTCTTGTCGTGTATCAAATAAGCATGCCAACCGTATAACAAGTCATGCCCCTCGATATTCAATAACCTATCCTCTGTTGAATTAATCCAGTCACTAATTATTAATAAAACTACTGCTTCATAGTATAGTTTTAAATTTGGTATTTTCAAACCTCCTCTCTCACATACATCTTGCATTATTTTAAGTTTTATTCTCAGTTTTTTCCCTGCCCAAACAAATTTGTTAATACCCTTCTGCCATTCAAGCAAATTTGCGTCTTTTTTAAGTATTGGTATCATTTGAAAAAGAAATAGAAACTTAGGCAAGACATTCATTTTCACTGCTGCTATTCTTCCCAACAAAGATAATTGTAATTTTTCCCAATTTTTCATCTCTGCCTGTATGCTATGCCATAGTGGCTCATAATTATACTTATATAGTTGAAGTTGAGATATAAACTCCTAGATATTTAACCTTTTTGACTATTTCACATCCTGTTATTTTTTCTAAGTCTTCCCTTTGATTAGTGTTCATATTTTTATCTAGCATCTTTGTTTTTCCTAGGTTTATTTTAAACCCAGATACTTGGCCATATTGATTAATCATATTTCATTAAAATAGATTAATGGTAAATTTCCCTGGTTGGGTTAATGTTATAACCAAGTCGTCCACAAATGCACGTAATCTATATTCTTGGTGCCTAATCTTGATTCCCTGTAAATCATCTGACCCCCCGTATTTTATTCAGCAATAACTCCAGGGTTATAATAAACAATAATGGTGATAGGGGGCACCCTGTCTTGTACCTTTCTCGATTTTAAATGGTTCTGTTAAACTTCCATTGACTATAATTTGTGCTGTTTGTTCCTGTCTTGTACCTTTCTCGATTTTAAATGGTTCTGTTAAACTTCCATTGACTATAATTTGTGCTGTTTGTTCCTGTCTTGTACCTTTCTAGGTTTTAAATGGTTCTGTTAAACTTCCATTGACTATAATTTGTGCTGTTTGTTCCTGATATATTGCGTTGATTGATTGTAGAAAATACTCTCCATATTTGCATCTTTTGCATTGTTTTCATTAAAAATTGCCAGTTCACTTGATCAAAGGCTTTCTCGGCATCTAGAAATATTAGCGTTGTGGGGACTTGGTTATTATTTCCCAAATATTCCAATATATTAACAATTTGTCTTACATTACTTCTCATTTGTCTCCCTTGTATAAAACCGGTTTGATCATTATGAATCAGTTGCTGAGTAACCAACATCAACCTATTCGCTAGTATTTTAGTAAAAATTTTATAATCTATATTAAGTAGTGATATAGGTCTATAATTTTTTGGTTGACTAAGATCTTGATCTTCTTTAGGTATCAAGGATATGAAAGCTGTCCTCCAAGATGGAGGTATCTTCCCTTCCACTTGAATTTTATTAAATAATTCCTTAAGGGGTTCTACCATTTCTAATTGTAAACTTTTATAATAAACTGCTGTCAAACCATCTGTGCCCGGTGCTTTCCCAGACTTTAACTGTTTAATTATCTGAAGGATTTCCCACAAGGTTATTGGTTGATTCAATCTCTCCCTTTGCTCCTCCTTAACTATAGGTATTTTTTCTTTCTCCAAGTATCTATATATCAAAGTCTTGTATTTTATCACCCATGTACAATCCTGTAAAAAATTCAAGGAAGGCCTTTTGGATCATATCCTGTCTTTTCCTTTATAATATATTTTCGGCATATTACGAGATTTTTGTTTCTTCCTGGTCAAATATGCTAACCATCTCCCTGGTTTATTTGCATTGCAGAAAGTATTATGTTTTGCATATAACAAATTAGTAGCCACCTGGTCTGACATCAGCATTTTAAATTGCACTCGTAATAGGGTAATTGCTTCTTTAATCTTCTTATCTCCTGGGTTTAATATTAACTCCTGTTCTTTCTTCCTAATCTCTTCCTCTAGTTCCTTTCTTTTTTCCCCCTGTCTATGTCTATGTAACCTATTTAAATTTATTAGGACTCCTCGCATGCATGTTTTACTTGCATCCCAGACCATTTCCATAGATGTGCCATTATTCATATTAAAGACAAAATATTCTCTCAACAATTTTTTACATTTATTAACATTTTTCTCATATCTAAATAAATTTTCATTTAATCTCTAAGTCCTTCTAGATTCCTTCCCAAGTTCCAACTCCATCCAAACCATGTTGTGATCTGTTAAAGCTCTGGAACATATCTTTGTCTTCTTTACCTTAGAAAGCAAATCATTTGTTGTTAATATAAAGTCAATCCTGGAAAAGGATTGATGTCTATCAGAAAAGAATGTAAAGTCCTGTTCTTTTGCATTTCTTTCTCGCCAGATATCTCTTAGCTCCATATCATCCATCATATTGAAAAAAGACTTAGGTAGTTTCGCTCACATTTGGATGTTTTGCAGGAGACCCTTCTTGTCCTTCTTGGTATCCAAAACTCCGTTCCAGTCACCCATTAATATGCAAGATCTATAGTCCCATTGTATTAACTTGGTATGGAGCATCTTGTAAAATTTGTCTTGTTGTTGATTGGGAGCATATATTTCCATTAAGAGTATCTTTTTCCCTTCTAATACAAGTTCTATTGCAATATATCTTCCTTGGGAGTCTGCTTCAATTAATTCAGCTTTCATGTCCTTTCTTAGATATATAACTATGCCATTTTTCTTCTCTGAGGTGGAGGCTACAAAGTGTTCTCCAAGTCTCGCGTTCAACAAATATTTCTGATCAGTTGTTCTAATATGTGTTTCTTGCAGGTAAATTATATCATTCTTAAATTG
Source organism: Thamnophis sirtalis (assembly GCF_051295495.1). Lineage (NCBI taxonomy): Eukaryota > Metazoa > Chordata > Lepidosauria > Squamata > Natricidae > Thamnophis > Thamnophis sirtalis. The sequence continues at coordinate 25,726,842 of NW_028261391.1, forward strand.
TTTCAAATAATGGTTTATTTTCTTCATTTTTTGTGGTGAATTTAAGCCATTGACATTCCAAGTTAAGAATTTAGTTATCATCTTTAGCTCCCTGAAGCTTTTTAAGAGCCATCTGGAAATCCTGTAGTTTGGTTTTTGGCCTGGATCCTCCCACCGCTTCTGAACTAGAATCTGTGGCTTCTTTAGCCGTTGCGTACGTTTGTTCCAGAGCTTGTTGCTTCTTTAACTCTTGTTCCATATGTCTAGTGACCACACAGGTTTGTCTTTTCTCCTTCGCTCCTTCTAGTTCCAGCAGAGGTGTCTGGACTTGGTCCACCTGCAATGACCCTTGAGTATCTTGCTGTCTGTCCTGTTCTTCTTGCTCTCTTTCACTGGGTCCTGGAAGGGAGGGATGTCCAGCCTTCAGTATATTGCTGTAAAAATCTTTAGCCTTCCAAACTGAGTTAAGATGATATCTTTGTCCCAGGTAGTTGACCACTAATCCAGCTGGAGCTTCCCATCTGAACTGTAGCTGACGGTTTTTGAGTTCATCCTCTAAGAAGGCATAGTCTTTTCTAGATCTCAGCATTTTGGGTGGGATTTCCTTCAGAACTATCACCTCCTGGCCCCCAATTTGCAACTTGGTTTTGTAAGACTCTTGTAGTATCAAATTCCTTGTATCCCTTGTGGCAAAATACACTACAATGTCTCTTGGAAGTTGTTTCTGTCTGGCAAGCCATGAATTAACTCGATATATCTTGTCCATTTGCCAGTCAAAGTCCCCTCCTGGCCAGCCCAACAATTGATCAAAGGCTTCTGAGAAAATCTCCTTCAGGTTTTCTTGGTTTTTCTCTTTAAGGCCCCTTATTCTCAAAGCAAATTCCATCTGTCTGTACTGCAACATTGTAATTTCATTTTCTGCATCATCAACCTTGCCTTAGACCGCATCCATTTTAGTTATCAGATTAATATTGGAATCACTAACATCTTCCACTTTATCCTCCAATTCTGATACATTACCAGATAAGCATTTAAAAACATCTAAAATATCTTCTCTGATTTCTTGATTACGAATCTGCACCAACCCCAACACCTCTTCCGAAATCTCCTTGAAAGCAGCAGAAATCTTTTCCTGTATTTTAATTTCCATTGTGGCTGCATGGTCTTTTAAAGCATCATTTGCAATATTTCTTGAGTCAGAGGTTCTCCAGCAGGAGAGAGGGGGGCAGCAATGACTGTAATTTAGTTGTCGGAGCAGGTGAACTCCCTGCGCTCTTTGAAGTCATAGTTGTTTTAGCTTGCTTTGAAGCCATTTCCTCAGTTAATCTTATCTTGCACCCAATTAATAAGTCCAGACAGACCACTTGCTCCAGTTATTAGTCTGTAGCTTGCTAATAAATCACTGCTGATTTAGTGATCTTTAAATAATTTTAAGCTCTGTGGTATTTTGTAACATCACAGCACAACCCCACCTACAAAACTCTTCAGGGCTATCTTTATCTTTCTGCCACGTAGTTTAATAAAAGGAATTTTTAGAAAAATGGAGTTAAAGTCTGTTAATACATACAATTGGAAGTTCTCTGGTATTTCTCTGCCTGTCTTGGATTCAGGTAGTATCAAATTCCTTGTGTGTCTTAGTTTCTGCAAAAAGGCAGAATGAATCCCGGGTGCAGAGTTCACTGGGTTGCAGGGGGGCTCACACCTTCCACACCCCAGATTTATCTCCTGGGGGAGGTTAGTGGAGCAATTCCCAAGCCCAGCTACTCACTCCTCCTCAGTGAAGTGCGGTGAAGCTTATGGCTGGTGAGGCAAAAAGAAAGAAAGTGGCTTTTGCCCCCCCCCCAGCAGCAGCTATGTCCAAAATAGAGGCGTCCCGCACCCCGCAGCTATGTCCGACCCAGCTGCAGGGCGCCTCTATGTCAGACAGAAGCGGTGGGGTGCTTTCTTTTGGCTTTTGCCTGCCCCGCAGGGCAAACTTCCACCTTGCAGGTGCCAGAGCCACAGGCCACCAGGAGTACCTCCGCCCACAGCAGAAGAGTGCTGGTTCCTGCCCAGGCTGGAGCGAGAGCCGCGGAGGCGAAAGGTGAAGAGGGGTGTGGGGGGGGGGTGTTCCAAAAAGCCCTCTCCCCTTTTGGCACTCCACATCTTGTCCAAGCCAGACCCGTAGCAGCAAGAGGCTCCACTCCACTTCTATCCCCCCCCACACCAGAGAAGCCGGCCGCAGGCGAGTCTCCGCAGCCCCGGTTCCCTCTCAAAGCAGCCCCAGGAGGAAACAGACCAGCCCCGCTTCCCTCCCCGGACTGGAAAGTCCAGGGAGGAAAGCGGGGCTGGCCCGTTTCCTCCCGGGGCTGCTTGGAGACGGAACCCGGGGCTGCGGAGACTCGCCCTCGGCTGGCTTCTCTGGAGCGGAGGGGGGGGCAATAGAAGTGGAGCGGAGCCTCTTGCCACTGCAGGCCTGGCTTGCGGAGTGCCAAAAAGGGAGGGCCTCTTGGAACACCCACCCCACCCCTCTTCGCCTTTCGCCTCCATGGCTCTCGCTCCAGTCTCGTCTGGGCTCCTCATTTGAAGAGGTCAGCTTCTTTTTACCACTTTAAATATTCTTCAGGGAACTATTTCTGTTTCAACTAGTGAACCAACCAAATAATACATACATGTTGCAGTGAAGAGCGAACCTCCTCCTTCTCCCCCACTCCTCTCTCCTCTGAAGCACACCCTCCAAAATAACTCGCCCAACATAAGCATGCTCAACTGCCAACAAGGCATGATTCTCTGCTCCCAGATCAGGAGGCAGGAGAATCAGTGCCTCCTTTGCATATGAATTTTTTTTCTTTTTAACCCTTTCTTAACTTTTAAAAGGCGAAAAATTCCTTATGCAAAGGAGTCCCCGAGTTCTCTCGCCTCCTCCTATAGTTGACACTAAGCAAAGACTCCAAGTCACTGTGACTTGGAGTCTGGTAGCAACTACCTTGGCTTTAATTATTTTTAAAAAAATTCTTTAAAATTCTTTCCTTTTCCTGAGGAGACTGGTGAGGCCCTGCCTCCCCTGCCTCTAGTGACTGCACATCCCTGCCCCTCCTTCTTCGCCTGAAGGAGAGGTAATCAATCTGTCAAACAGCTTATGAATGCTGTTTATACAGCTTAATGCAGTCTCAGGACTGGAGCTGCTAAGAAAAAGCAGCTCCTTCAGATGACGCGCCCAAACCGGAAGGTCTAGACCAAAATCTTAACAACATTAAATGTCTAGAAAGGTCTACAATATTCCATTCCCTTTCATGTCCAGGGTAGCACAAACCACCTCCAGTTCAGAGATTTTTTCTTCTGGAAGCTGTGAGGAACAGCATAGTTTATCTAAGGAACATCATCAACCAGGGAAGATTGTGATAGGATGTCTAACAGATCCTGTGAACATGGACACAAAAGCACAACCATTTCAGAAGGAAGCAGAGCTGTTACAGAAAAGCTTCCCTGACACCAGGAAAGATGGGAAAAGCTGAGAAAGAAACTTGGAACAATACCACATGTTAGTTACAATAGGGATTAATTAAAATAGATTAACTTTGGTAAGATTTCAAAATTCTGTTACCTTATACTACCAGCAATAAAGACAAGATTCTATTATTGTAACCCTATAAGAAAAGTAGTTTTAGCATCCATCCATTTGGTTTACAGATCTGTTCTGTCTTAAAGAATTGACATCCATCTTGAAAGTCTGCAAGTACTTCTCTTCCACCCCCCCACCCCAATTGCCTTTATTTATAAGAGAACGTGGGAGGGCAAAATCTGCAATATTTTCTCAAACAAATTTTCAGACTTTTATTTCTTGGTCTTGGTTTTGGCTGGTTCCTCCTAGTCCTCAAAACTATTCTCACCAACCATTACAGTAGGCTGGCATTTGAATAGTTCATTCTGGGTCTCATTTCATTCAGATATTCAAGATGATTCACAAACTATCTCTATACAGGTAGTCCTCCACTTTTGATCGTAATTGAGACCAGAATTATGGTTGTAATTCATGCCAGTCATTAAGACGATCATCACATGACTGTCCTGATTTTATTATATTTCTTGATGTGGTCATTTAACAATTCACCATGTTTGTTAAATGAATGCTATGGTTGTTAAGCAAAGCCTTTGTCTGCAATTAATCATACAAGCTTAGAGTTGTAGAAAAATATTTAGGCTATAGAATCGAGTCTACAGTTGAGTACAGGAGTTCAAACGAAAGCATTCTCAAGAGATAATATTATGACTTCTTCCTGAATACACCCAATGAAAGGCAACCCCCTCTTTGCATTGCAGTTGGTTCCAGGACTGAATTGACTTTATATTAAGAATTTTTCCTTTAACATTTAATCATAATTTTAGATTCTCCAAATTAAGACCATTACATTGTGGTCTGTACTCTGAGATGACTCACCTTCTATGATACTTTAGATAGCTGAACATTCTATATTCCCGCTCAGTTATTTTTCACAAATCAGAGTGGGGGAAAAGGAAATAAAAAGATCATAATTCAGAGTCGACCAGAAATGTTCTAGCTGGACAGATGTGTGTGGTGGAAGTGAGCTCTGAAGAGCCTCACATGAACTCTGTCTGACAAACCAATTCCGAGATCCTTTTTGGATTAGAAACACAGACACACTCAGGGAGGGTGAAGAAAGGGCAGTGTCTCATTAAACCCAGAGGGAGTGCAACAGGTCCTTCATAGGTCAGATATTTGCTCTCTGAATCAGAGTCGGGACGGTAACATGGCAACATGGTTGCACAAGAAGCTGGCTTCCACCCCAAGCAACTGAGCAGGAGCATGCAGGATGAAAGGAAAGCCTGGTAAGATTATCTAATTAACCCATAGTCGTAAATCATAACTTGGAAAAGGCAAAGAACCTTGAGAATATAAATACCATATTTTTCGGAGTATTAGACGCACATTTTTTCTCTAAAAAGAGACTGAAAATCTGAGTGCATCTTATACATTGAATATAGCATTTTTTTTGCCTCCCGAAGCCCGGCCCCTTCACCAAAATGGCTGTGCATAGCCTTATGGAGGCTTTCAGAGACCTTCTGGAGGCTGGGGAGGGCAGAAATGAGGGAAAAAATGGCCCCCTAGCAGCACTCTATAAGTCTCCATAAGGCTAGGTATGCAATCTTTTTGACAAAAAAACAGTCTGTTTTTGCGAAAAACGGACCATTCTTTGCTCTTTTTTGCCCCCCCACCCCCCAGGAGCACTCTGAAAGCCCCTCCCTCAAGGCAATTCATGCTTTTTATTTGAAAAAAAAACGGGCCTGTATTCGCGAAAAATGGGCCATTTGGGGAAGGTTTGCAGAGAGCAAAAAACTTCCCCCCCCCCTTTTGGAAAGCTCTTTAGTTAGAGTGATTGATGAGAATTACATTAATCAAGTGCTGTGCTGGCAGAAACAATTCTTAGGTGCTGCATGTTCTCAGTGATTTCCTTCTCCAGCACATGAATAAATACACCTGGAAACATCTACCTACCTACCTACTCTCTCTCCCTACCTATCTACTGTATTTCTCTCTATCCCTCTATCTACCTACCTACCCTCTCTCCCTACCTACCTACTGTATTTCTCTCTCTCTCTATTCCTCTATCTACCTACCAACCTACCCTGCCTCCCTCCTTACCTACTGTATTTCTCTCTCCCTCTCCCTCTCTATCCCTCTATCTACCTACCTACTTTTTAAAAATTTGCTTCTTCAAAATCTTGGTGCGTCATATACTTCGGTGTGTGTTATACTCCAAAAAATATGGTAATATTAATGGACAAATCTGAATTTTGGCAAAAAGAAAGAAATAAGGGGAAAGATGGAGGGTTGAATCACTAGCCCAAAAGAGCCATTTGCTTGAAACAATTTGGACAGAAAAGGAGAAAGTAGAGAAGTGACAAAGCCACTCAAATACAAATTCTAAATTTGGTGTTAGAGTTGAAAAGATTGCATTTTTAAAAGAGAGTAGGAGATTGAAATAGAAACCAAAACATACCGAGATTTGCTTCATTCAAATTTCTTCTAACTAATATCTTAAGCAACTCCAATTACCGAGAGGTGGAATGTAACAAGGTTTTTTTTAAAAAAAAATACAAATACTATGTATGTATACTTTTTTCTCTTTTAAAAAGGAGGAAGATATATGTTAAAATTAAATATGTATATTGAAAAGGAATTATAAATACCATCAACATTAAATGGAGCTCACTCAGAAGCTGAAATACACCAAGTAAATGAGATGAAGAGTCTGAAGTAGAGGAGAGAGGTAAGGGAAGAAGAGAGGGATAGGAGAGAGGGCAGGGGGGAAGAGGAGGAGAGAAAGAAGGAGTGAAAAGGGGAGAGAGGAGAAGGAAAAAGGAAGGGGAAGTAGAGAAGAAAAGGATGATAGAGGGAAGAAATGAAGTAGGGAGGAGGAGGAGAGAGGGAGAAGAAAGTGATGGATAAGGTACAAATATGGTGTATGGAAAGCAGAAGAGCCAATAATTGTTTTTGGGAGTTGATGGTAAGACGAATTGATGTAAAGATTTAATAATACAATACAATGTTGGTTATGTAATATAATACATGTGATTATATTTTATGAATATCTATCTATCTATCTATCTATCTATCTATCTATCTATCTATCTATCTATCTATCTATCTATCTATCTAAAACCTACTCTGTGGGTGTGGCTTGCTTTGTGTGAGTGGCTTGCTGGCCATGTGACTGGGTGGGAGTGGCTTGCCAGCCATGTGACCAGGTGGGAGTGGCTTGCTGGCCATGTGACCAGATGGGAGAGGACAAGATGATGTCAGCATTCCCAGTCAAAACAGCAAAATAGAGGTATAAATTACACAGAAAAGAAAGAGGCATCCATACACCTGAATTTAACTTCAAAGCAGTGGCAACAACTTAAATTTATTAAATAATAATGTTTGTTAGGGCTATGCACTATTTTTGAATATATAGGAATGTAAAGCCCACAGCATCTACTTGATACTCTTTAAAGCAGCGGCACCTTTTTCCTAGATTCATGAAATATCTACTTTAAAGAGTTGTGGGTGGGGTATTATATTTACAGTCTTGTATTCTCTTTAGTACTTTGTTTGTAACAAAATCCAAAGTACCATGCAGTCCTAGCATTTGTACTAAAGCTAGGTAAGTTATTTTACAGGGCTCTGAGCACTCCTCCAGATCTGGTCAATGAAGCAGATGTTCCAAAGTACTCCCACAACTTTCCAATGCTTTGAAATCCCACCAAATGATTTATACAAGCCTATTTCATACTTTCTTCTATATGGCGATCAGGATGGTGATTTCTGTCTTATCTAATATTTTCCTGCAATTCTTTCATAATCCAGACTACTAAAAAGAATTCTATATAATGATACTTTAAAAATAAGTTTGATGTCCAACAGATTTCCTACTTATTAATTTGAACAGGTTCTGGCCTGTTGCTTAAAAAAATAAATTCATAAATATATCCCCAATAAAAAAGAATAGTACATTGGAGTACTGAAAAACTCAGCCAAATGGGAAAATCCAAAGAAAAAAATTATTGGACTTCCTGCTAAGAAGTAATAATTTATATATAGTATGCACAATTCTTTTAGTTAAATTATTGCTGATCAATTTATAATAGGTGCATCAAAGTATTATTCTAAGATATTTGCCACTATTACCCTACTTCCTAGATGTTCACTATTCTGCCCCCACCCCAAGATTTAAGGGCATGTGAAACAGTTTTTTATATATATATATATATCAGGGATGTGCAGTCACTAGAGGCAGGGGAGGCGGGGCCTCACCAGTCTCCTGAGGGAAAGGAAGAATTTTAAATAATTTTTTTTAAATAATTAAAGCCAGGGTAGTTGCTACCAGATTCAAAGTCACAGTGGCTTGGTGTCTGCTCTCAGTGTTAACTATGGGAGGAGGCCAGAGAATTCGGGGCCTCTTTTGCCTAAGGAATTGTTCGCCTTTTAAAAGTTAAGGAGGAGTTAACAAGCGAAAACTTTCATATGCAAAAGAGGCACTGATTCTCCCACCTCCTGATCAGGGAGCAGCGAATCATGCCTTATGAGCTTACGTTGAGCACGCTTACGTTGGGCGGACAAGAGGAGAGTTGAGAGAGTTTCCACAGCTGGAAAAGGTGGATCAGACGGAGGGAGGGGGGGGTTCAAATTTATTGTAATTTAATTTGTAATTTGTAATTTAATAAAAAAATTATTTTTTATTGTGAAGTTTGTGTGTGTTTTTTTTCTTTCTTCACAGCGGTGGGGTCGGAGGAGGCAGGAGGGCGAGGCGGCGGAGCACGGAAGCGGCCGGGACGTTCTCACCGCTGTGTTTCAACAGGCCAGGCATCTCGCATTTATGTCTGCCATAAACGCGAGACACCTGGCCTGTTGGACACAGTGGTGGTGGTGGGAGGAATTGGCTGGGTGGGCTGGCTGGCTGGGGAGGGGAGACCCCTTTAAAGCCCAGCACCGAGCGGGGAGGAGGAGAGCGGTGAGTCCAGGCAGGGAGCAGGTCGGGCGGGCTGGCTGCAGGCTGGGGCAGCAGGATTGTGACTGTCCGTATGAGAAGGTGGGGGGCGGGGGCAAGGTGGTGGAGTGCAATGGTGGTGAGAAGCATCTCAGATGGAGCCGGGACACCCGGAAGACAAGCCGGAACTTCAGCATGCCTTTAAGTGCCGGCTTGTCTTCTGTGTGTCCTGGCTCCATCTGAGATGCTTCTCACCACCGTCATGCTCCACCACCTTGCCCCCGCCCCCGCCTCCTCCGACAAACAATCCTGATGCCCCGGCCTGCAGCCAGCCCAGCACCGAGCGGGGACGAAGAGGAGGAGGAGAAGAGCGATGAGTCCAGGCTCGGTGCTGGGCTGGCTGCAGGCCGGGGCATCAGGATTGTTTGTCGGAGGAGGCGGGGGGAAGGCGGTGGAGCGCGACGGCGGCGAGAAGCAACACCCCTGGCACTGTGTCCGACAGGTGTCTCGCGTTTATGTCTGCCATAAATGCGAGACGCCTGTCGGACACAGTGCCGGGGACGTTGCTTCTTGCCGCTGCTGCGGTCTTGCCTCACCAACGGTAACCGTTACCGCACGTCACTGATATATATATATATATATATATATATATATATATATATATATATATATATGTGTGTGTGTGTGTGTGTGTGTGTGTGTGTGTGTGTGTGTGTGTGTGTGTGTGTGTGTATGTATGTATGTATATGTGTATATATATAATTTTTATTACATAGACAACACATACACACAAACAGTTTTGATGAAAGTTGTATGATGTGAAACTTCTCTCCTTTGAAAAAATATTTGGTTTTAATTCTCCAATGAATCAAAAGGAATGTTTCATGCTTGTTACACAGCATTTGTTTTAGCTTTCCATAGCTCTCTCCAAAACCAACCAAGGAAGATAAAACCACAGAAATCTAATACTGCTGTGCACAGCTTTGCACTAAATTATCTATATAGTAAGCCAAAAATAGTTTAAGATTATAATTAGCCCACCTGTTTCCCCCATTAACATGCATTTCTTGTTCAAAGTCTGCATGAGAGATTTCCCAGTCCTTGCAAAATATCACACATACACATAAAAGGAGCAGCAACTCCTCTGTGAAGGTGGGGGGAGTTCGGCATCTCTCTGCCATTTAAAGACTGCAGCAGGGAGAATCCCAACTTTTTTCGTCTCGCTCCATTCACAGAGGAGCTGCGGTTCCCTTTATGCTCCCCCTGGCCTCCTCCCTCCTGGGGGACCCACCTGAAAGGGACAGGCAGGCTGCCACAGCTTTGCTGAGAAGACATTTCTGAGAAGAGAAACTTCTCCAGTCCGGCTGCACCCGAGCTGGTGGAGCGCCCGTGCGATTGGAGTGTGAGATATTAAAACCCAGTTTTTATTCTCACAATTCAAAAGACAAGTCTGGTTCACAAAAGTTTTTGATTGCAAAAAAAATTGAAAAAGCGGTTGCAAGCGTGGCCTCCCAGATTCTTCCCCATGGCTTGAATACTAGGAGCACAAAGACAGACTTCAAGTAATACAATTTATACCTTTCTAAATCATTACGTGTGATGCCTAAAGAAGAAGCCCTCCCCATTTCCAAAATCATTCTTTGTGGTTAATTCGTATTTCAAGAGGACAGCATGACTTTTCTTGCAGACCCCTTTTTTCTTATCTGTGCTTCTTTTGTTATTTCAATTTAGGCGGCGGATGTTACCATCTCACCAATTGGTGTACTTGTCTGTATTTCAATGTCAAAGGAATTTTAGCAAGTTATCCTGTATTGACTTTACTGCTTATATTTGTGCTTAAATTTACAATCAAGAAAAACAGCACCGAGTTTCACCGAGTTTGTGTTACATTTTACACTTTATATGAACGAATAACTTATTATTTCTTTCTTTCAGGAGCAACTGTGTGGCTCACCTGCACTGGCTTTCTCCCATCCATGCATAGCACTTTTCTGAGCACGGGGAGATGGACGGTGCAAACTATTGTGTGTCTCCGCGTGCTCAGAAAAGCGATTTTGTTTAAGTCCTTTGCTGGCCGGCAGGTTCTTGGATGCCAGCCCACCAGTAAGGGACCTCCCCAGACAGCACTTTTCTGAGCACGGGGAGACGAATGGCGCAAACTACTGTGTGTCTCCTCATGCTCAGAAAAGTGATTCTGTTTAAGTCCTTTGCTGGCAGGCAGGTTTTAGGACGCCTGCCCATCAGTAAGGGACCTCCCCAGACAGCGCTTTTCTCAGCACAGGGAGATGAACTGTGCAAACTATTGTGTGTCTCCCCATGCTCAGAAACGTGATTCCATTTAAGTCGTTTGCTGGCAGGCAGGTTCTAGGACACCTGCCCGCCAGTAAGGGACCTCCCCGGACAGCGCTTTTCTTAGCACGGGGAGACGGATGGGGTAGGCATTCTGGAACATGCAATTTCTCCTTCAGTTTAAAAACCTTAATATACTTCTATTAATTTAAGCCATGGACCATTCTTAAAGATAGACAGTTATCTATATAGAAGTAATAATAATAAAGTATAGAGACAATTGTAATAGTATAGGAAAGAATAGTAGAATGCTTGTACAGAAACAATTATAATAATATAGAATAATATATGGCAGTAAGATAGAAACAATAGCAATAGATAAAAATACAGAATAGAAGTAATTGGAAGCACACATATACTTGTCTTACATATCGAAAGTCTAGCACTTTTTTTTCCTCTCTCTTGAGTTTGGGTCAATCTAATTGAATAAGATTTTAAAAAGAATCTTTAACACATACCCAAGTCAGAAACCCAGCTGAAATAGATCTAGATAATCTAGTTCCACTACAGTGTTCTAGTTGCAGTCTCACAATTTTTGGATTGTCTCTCCTAAAAAGAGAAAATTGGAGACGGATTAAATAAGCTGGATCTAAGGATGCCTCCTCAGGACCATATCTACCTAACTGATCCAGCAGCTCACCATGGGAAGTAGTATTGAAGTAGTTTGTATAATACATCTCAGAGAACATTTTATTCATTTTTTCTGAATCAACAAGCCAACCTGAATCCCAGATGAATTTATAGGCACTATCGGACCCATTTCCTTCAACACCATCCATGCAAAATCCAATCAAGAGAAACCAAGAGGTTTTATTCATGAAATTCTACTCAAGAACTTACAATGGTCTGCAGCCAGATATTCACACTAGTTGCTTCCCAAAAGGAACAAGTTACCTTAAAAAGCCCACTGGAACACATTTCCCTGGTGCCAAAAGAATATAGAAATGAATCATGACTTTTAAAGCAATCCTGAATAACATTAAGATCAAGTCTATGATTTCACAAATAAAATGGTGAAAAACTTTATTTTTCATTTTAAATTAATCATTTAATGGTTATACAAGTCTCCCACATATTCTACCAAGCTTCTCATACGTATTCAAACAGCAGGAAACAAGAGATTCTATATCAAGTATAATAACTGCAGAATTACAGTGTCAAATTTATTGACCAAAAGGATAATGTCCCTGAAAAAAATAACATAAATTGAATGAAACTGAATGAATCCAGAGTAACCATCTTCAGGTGGTATAGGTGTGTTTTCACAGGTTCTTATTCAGCCACTCAATGTAGTTGTTAGCCATTCTGTGTCCCATATTTGGGGCAAAGGGGCCTGTAATAAATGTTACAACACCATGAAAAGCATTGTCAACATGTTCGTGTGCTACTTTAACTCCTGTTTCCCTAAGACGGGAAACATACATGATTCCATCATCCCTCAAGACGTCATATTGACAAGTGAGGACATATGTAAGTGGTAAGCCCTGAAGCTTAATGTCCTCAACTAAAAGTGGTGCCAGCCTTGGATCCAGTAAACCTGGATATTTGTGTCCAGTTTTGGAATTTCTATGTGATGGGTCAGTGTAAATGTGGCCTTTTTTAAATCTTTCAGGTAGCCACTTACTCCAGTTTACAAATTTAAACAAATGGTTGAACTCTGCAGGAACATGTTGGTTGGTCTCTAAAGCTTTGGAAAAAGAGTCATCCGATGGAAAATATTCATTGTAGACTCTGATTAGTAATGTTTTAGGCAGAATTGGCATGTTTTTATTATCCTGATAGGATGGCAATTCCAGATCAATAGTCTGAAGACCAGGGTACAATAAAGCTTGAATCTTGAATGTAGCTTTGACATCAGGGTCATCTAGAATCTAGAAAAGAAAAATATTTATTAGAAATAGTTTTCCTATGAAAGATGGACTATTTAATAAGTTTTGTATTTTGTAATATAAGCAAAACAGCCATTAAAATTTCAAAGCTTATACATTTTCTATCTCTTATTCAAAATTATAGAGGAAAACCCTAACTGATATGTTTTCACAGTATTTGTTAATCTGGCACTTTTCTACAGCAATGACTTTTGAGGGAAATTGCAAACAAAATACTGAAATATATCTTATTACACTTGTATCCAAAGATATATTGAGAACTTCAGTATGTTCCAATCTTATTCATCAATGACTATAATTTAACTATTCTTTAACATTACTCTGTAGAGTTTAGATGTTTTAGGAATTATTTGATTCTTTTTCAATTCTTTTTGAGCGACAAAATAAGCTGGATAGGGAAAAAGAGCAGAGTGAGGGAAGATTTAAAATTCTTCTCCTTGTAAAGTACAGGTCACTTGCAGAGTGCTCCTCCTCTGCTCAGTTATTTGTCAAAAATTGCATGCATAGCCTTATAGAGGCTTCTAGAGTGTTACCGGGAACTGGGGGGGGGCATTTTTTTTGCTCATTTCTGCCCTGCCCAGCCCCCAGGAGTTCTCTGAAAGCCTCCATAAGGCTAGGAATGGCCATTTTGGTGAAGGGGGCAGGGCTTCGGGAGACAAAAAAAAATGTTGTATTCGATGTTTAAGATGCACTCAAATTTTCAGCCTCTTTTTTGAGGGAAAAAGGTGTGTCTTATACTCCGAAAAATACGGTATGTTAAAGTTACTTTGATAGTGTTGTTGAGCTTCCTTTTTTCTTGCAATGGGGTGAAGTTACATCTTTCATTTATATTTAGGCCTCTATAGCTTCCTTATGTGGAAATGCTCCATGGGAAAGTATACAGGTAGTCCTCGACTTACAGCAGTTTGTTTAATGACTGCTCAAAGTTACTATGTCCCTGAAAAAAATAATTTATGACTGTTTTTTACACATGTAACTTTTGTGTCAAGATAATGTGATCAATTTTTGCAACCTTTTAACAGGCAAAGCCAATTGGGAAGTCAGATTCACTTAACCACTGTGTTACTAACTTAAGTGATTCACTTAACACTTAACAATTTGGCAAGAAAAGTCATAAAATGGGGCAAAACTCATTTAATAATTATCTTTCTTAGGAACAGAAATGTTGGGCTCAGTTGTGGTCATAAGTTGAGGACTACCTGTACTTCTCTTGAGATTTAAGACTGGAGAGAAGCCCAGATTGCAATTTCCTGGAGACAACCTCCCTCAATCACTTTATAATTAAGGTACGTAAAAGAACAACACATAGCAATTTCTCCTTTTCCCCTCTCAGAAAATTCATGAATATGCAGATGAAATTTTTGCTCAGCATTAATTTATGAAATATATGTCAGATTCTACTTCTTTATAAGTACAAAGTCAGTTGCATTTCAATTCTTACTGAATTTCATCCTTTTTAATGCTTGAATAAATGTAATAAATCAAACACCTAATGAGCAAATATATCAAATAAAATGTAAGAATCGGAATTGTTTGTCTTATGTCATTGACAGTTCACATTAACATGTTAAATTTACTTGGATGGTGTTGTTGAGCTTGCATTATTCCTGAAATGGGGCTAAAGTTACATTTTTCACAATGAAATAACAATTGACAAGGTGCTATCTAAAGGATTTCCTCCTGAATCAATTGTCGTCTTATTCGTCATTGCAACCATGGTAGTTGGCCTGCATGCCACTTCCTGCTCTGGGCAAATCAGCAAACTAAAAATCTAGGACTTTTTTTTAAAAATAGGGTGAGATCATCCGTGGTTTTGAGGTACAGTATCATCAATATGCTGATGATACCCAACTTTTCATCTCTACCCCTAACCACCCAAACAATGCCCTCGATGTGATATCCTGATGCCTGGAAGCTGTGTGGATCTGGATGAGGAGGAACAGGCTCAAGCTCAATCCCTCCAAGACTAAGTGGCTGTGGTTTCCATCATCTTGATTTGTGCATCGTGCCATCTTTGATGATAGGGGGAGAAATTTTAGCCCCCTCAGAGAGGGCCCACTATCTGGGTGTCCTCCTGGATATGCAGCTTAGTTTAGAAGAGCACCTGATGGCTGTGACCAGGGGGGGCTTTTACCAGGTTCGCCTGGTACGTCAGTTGCGCCCCTTCCTGGATCGGGA